>NW_008343207.1:3738588-3774708 GCF_000622305.1 Nannospalax galili | reverse complement strand
TCGACTGGACCCGGCGGGGCGGGAGAAGCCGATCGGCTTCGGGTTGCGCGCCGATTGGCCGAGGCCACGGGAAGCAGGCGTCGAACGCGCGCGCTCGCCCTCCCGGCCGCGCGCGGGGTGGGGAAGCGGGTCCGCGGAGACCTAGAGGCCGGGCGGAGGCGAGGCGCAGGGAAAGCAGAGCCGGGAAGGGCGGCGGCCCGGCAACTTTGCCCGCTCCTGTCGCGCTCACCTGCCAGCTGCTCCAGGCCGCTGGGTTTGGCCGAGGCGGGGAAGCACAGGTCGGCGGCGGTGCGGCGGAAAGTTCCCCCAGCGACTGGGAAACCCAGGCTCCGGCTTCGCCTTTCCCTCCCTCGATGTCGGGGCACCGCCCTTTGTAGGGAACCCCTTCCGCAGCCGCCCTCCGCTGCGCACTGCCCTAGGCTCACCGTTTAATGCACACACTATACATTCCAGTGAAGTTCTGGATTCTCCTCCAGACTCTTTAGATGCATGTGATGAAGTACATTCCCTTCTTCCCGATCACACTCTTCTTTGGTTGTTTCACTTTGCTAGATCCTTAAGCTTGTTTAGTCTCCTAGCAGGATAACGGCGGACAAGGAAAGGAGATTTCAAGGACTCCTGACTCGCTGGCCTTGGGAGGTCAGTGAACTCAGACCTGGATGTTACCCAGAGACCCTGCCAGTAGCAAAAGGGAATCTGTTGAGTGGAGAGATCACTGAAGATGCAAAATCGTTGAAGTGTCACATCATTGAAGATGCAAAACCGTCTCATCAACTGGTGGATATCCAGACATTAGTAACTTTCTCCTACACTCATTCTTAGGCTGCAGGGGCACTCACAAACAATCCCAAGGTCCTGACAAGGTCCAATGAGAGTCCCAAAAAATAACCACCTCTTGTTTTACTCTACGCTCATGCATTTATTTGTTGAAAATAGCAAAAAGCCGGATTCGCACGTGGTAAAATAGTACAGGATAGTTAAAAAAGAGTGTGTTAGATCTATTTGTATCCACCCAAAAAGAGCACAAAAACATGATGAGTAAGAGAACAAGTTGCAGAAGACTGTATGATGCACATTTTTTGTATATTTTTAAACTTCACTCCAGTGACTTCCTGGGGCGACAAGAACAAACGTCTGTTCACCGGAAATAGGGCACCAACCACAGATCAGAAACACAATTCCATCAAGTCCAGCTGGTAAACCAAAGCGATTACTGGCTTTACGCTCAGAGAAACGTGTGACTCGAGAATAGCTGCATCACAGGAAAGTTCTGTGCCCAGCATGGATGGTGACCTCCCCAAAGACACTTAAGTGGCATGTCCCATTCAGTTAACCTTCAACTTCCTACCCTATTGCCTCCCAAGAGGATGTGCAGCTGGGGGTAGACCAGGGGAGAGAAGACTAGCTATAATCTCAGGTGAAGGTGGCCAGTGACTTTCCCTCACCTCTTACTTGAGGGAACATTAATAAACTCATTCTTGTGAGGGTCTCATGGAGGGGTAAGTACAACTGATCTGATTTTAAGATGGTATCAGCAGGTTCAACAACACTCACAAGGGAAGCTGTTCAAAGAAGGAAGTAGGCAGCTAGAGATGTAGCTCAATGGTGGAGTACTTGCCTAGCATATAGGGGGCCCTAGCCTGGTAAATAAATTAAGGAAGGAAGTGGGGAGCAGGAAGTGTAGAAAGACATTAGAGAACTTTAGTTTTATTTCTTTTATTTATAAATGGTGTGGGGCTGGAGAGATGGCTCAGCAGTTAAGAACACTGGTTTTTCTTGCAGAAGACTCAGGTTCGAATCCCAGCACCCACATGGCAGTTAACAACTGTCCATAACTCCAGTCCTGACAGACTCTTCTAACCTCCGTGGGCATCGCACGACACAGGTGCACTTACCTACATGCAGGCACTACACAGATACACATAAAGTAAAAATAATAAATAAAATTTAAAAAATATTTAAAAAATAAAAAAGCCGGGCGTGGTGGCGTATGCCTTTAATCCCAGCACTCGGGAGGCAGAGGCAGGCAGATCTCTGTGAGTTCAAGGCCAGCCTGGTCTACATAGTGAGTTCCAGGCCAGCTAAGGCTACAGAGAGACCCTGTCTCAAAAAGACAGAAAAAAAAAAAGATTTATTTATGGTGTGAAGTGAGCTGGGCGTGGTGGAGCATGCCTTTAATCCCAGCACTTGGAAGGCAGAGGCAGGCAGGTCTCTGTGAGTTCAAGACCAGCCTGGTCTACGTAGCAAGTTCCAGGCCAGCTGGGGCTACAGGGAGACCCTGTCTCAAAAAAACCAAAATAAATAAATAAATAAATAAATAAATAAATAAATGTGTGAAGCAAATTGCAAAATGTTGACAACAGTCCATTCTAAGTGATGGGCCCACAACTCTTTATATTTCTGTATTGTTTTAATACCCCCTCTCCCAGTAAGTATTGGGGCTAGTGTGGATCCTTTGGGTCATTAACACTAAGGTGGGGTTCAGCAACCTTTTCTGTGAAGGGCCATAAAGGCAGCATTTCATGCTTTACAAGCTCTGTGCTCTCTGGCAATGGCACACTCTCAGCCACAACCACAAATAATAATGGATGTGGTGATGTCCTAATAAAATCTTATTTATAAACATCAAAAGGTGATTTTTTTAATTTTATTTATTATTTTTATGTTATATGTATGCATGTATTGTCTGCATGTAGATAAGTGCACCCATGTCGTGCAATGCCCCCGGAGAACAGAAGTTGTCGGATCCCCTGGAACCGGGGTTACGGACAGTTGTTAGCTGCCATGTGGGTGCTGGGATTCGAACCCGGGCCTTCTGCAAGAACATTCAGTGTTCTTAACTGCTGAGCCATCTTTCCAGCCCCCTAAAAGGTGATTTTTTTAATAGAATTTTTCTGTCTCAAAGGATTGGAATGGGGAGGGTCATGAAGCAATGTCCATGAAGTCATCATCAATGATGGGGGGGGTACTTTGCAGTGATGCTGCTATTTTGGGGTCACCCATGCTCCTGTAAGTAACTTCTTACCCATGCTCTTGTAAATAAGTCCAATCAACTCATTGGTTCAGGCCATAAAAAAATTAGATGGCATGCCACATTTGGTCCATGGGCAAAAAAATACTTGGGTTGGGGGCTGGAGAGATCCTGGGTTCAATTCCCAGCACCTACAAGGTGGCTAACAACTATCTGTAACTTGAGTTCCAGGGTATCCAATGCCCTCTTCTGACCTCCGCAGACATTGCATGACACAGGCGCCCTTACATTCAGGTAATACACATACACATAAAATAAAAATAGTAAATAAAATTTTCAAAAAGAAAAATTTTAGTCAGGTGTGGTGGCACACGCCTTTAATCCCAGCACTCAGGAGGCAGAGGCAGGCGGATCTCTGTGAGTTCGAGGCCAGCCTGGTCTCCATGGTGAATCCAGGACAGCTGGGGCTACAGGGAAACCCTGTCTCAAAAAGACCAAAAAAAAAAAAAAAAATTTAAACGCCCATAGAGCTGGCCGTGGTGATACATTCCTTTAACGCCAGTACTCAGGAGGCAGAGGCAGGTAAATCTCTGTGACATCAAGTCCAGCCTGGTCTACATAGCAAGCTCCAGGCTAACTGGGACTACAGGGAGACCCTATCTCAAACAAACAAACAAAAGATGCCCATACAAATGCAGAACATACCTTAAAATTCACTTCCTTCTGGAAGTTCCAGAAATGCTGCAGCTCAGGCCCTCCTAGACCTCTATCTGATCTCCTGAGGTAAGGCCAGTACCATTATTTGATGTTCAGCCACCACCCCACTTTATTCTTTCTTTCTTCACTCATGGTTTTTGTTTTGTGGTGCTGGGAAATCAAAGGTCTTACATATGTTAAACACTTTACCATTAAACTAAAGCTATATACTCTGAGCCCCACTCTTGGGTTTGGTTTTGACTTATCAATGAGCTGTAAATTCCCAGGGTCCAGGCAGGAACCACACCCAAAACATTTGTATAACTCTGCATAGAGGTCAAAAGCCAGTGACTTTGGAATGAGATGGACTTTATTCAAGTCTCACATCCACTAATTACCAGCTCTGTGGGCTTGGGCAATTGACTTGATCTTTCCCACTTTGGTTTCATCAGCTGTCAGATAGGGATAATAATAGTACCTAGCTCATAGACCTGGCCTGGAGCTTCAGTACAATCATGTGTGTAAAGACATTAGCTCAGTGCCTAGCACACAAGTGTTCTGTGATGTTAGCTATTAATATACTTAGTACAGTGCTTAAAAGCCCATCAATTTATGTGCCTTTCTTATTAAAGCAAATTAGAACAAAGTACAGAACACTGTAATTGCCTGTCCTTGACATTCAGCACGATAGGAATCATCCCACACAAGGAAACCATTTTCTTCGTAGAGATACAAAAACAAGAATTAGCTTTGCTTTTTAGCTCCCCCTCCAAGAATACCGGAAAATCCTATTCTGAGCAAACAGATCTTGTTGTCCTGACAACACAGATTATCAGGAAAATAAGTAAACGGTATCTGAGTCTTATTTTTAAAGAAAACTTGAATACTGTAGAGAGGGGGCTGAAAAGTAAGACTTCAACATCCACTAGAACAGCTTCCGAGACCTTGTCCCTCTCTCTGAGCCAGCCTGTGTTCTACTCATGTCACTACTCAGGGGAACATTCTACTGCTTAGCCCTGAACATCTAGAACAAGAGGATAGGATTATAGCATCAATGAAGTTGATTCATAGGACTCTATTGCTCAACAAAACAACAGTTAAAAAGGCCTTGAAAAATTTCTTGCAACAAGTGGTGAGATGAATAGGTTTATGAGACCTAAATATAAATGGCATCATAAATGAAATTGGTAGGGGCAGATGAGAAAACTGTTCATCTGACTCTGCATACATCTACAAGAAGAAAAACATCTGTGTAAACAACCCCGAACTTGAGGACAAAATTTAAAAAGCTCAGAACAAGTAGAAATGTTCCAGGTGCACAGGTGATTCAGCAAAGATGCTTGGAGACAGAGAATGAACAAGGGCCGAGAAGCTATCTCACCTCACTGAATCTTCATTCTGGTCCTCATCAGTGAGAGGGCTGGGTCACGCCACACAGCAGAGCTCTGTTTCTGAATCTAAAATGGGGAGGGTACTAAGCTGAAAGCATTAGAGATGGTCAGTTCTTAGCAGTGTCTGGCTCCTGTTAGCTACTAGATGAATGTGGATTTATTTGTGTTTATATGTGTTTGTGTCTGTGTGACTGCATACCAGACATAGTCAGGTGTCTGCAGAGGCCAGAAAAGGGCATTGGATCCCCTGGAGCTGGAGTTACAGATGGTTGTGAGATATCAGATGTGGCTGTTGGGAATTGAACTCAAGTTTTCTGGAAGAGCAGAACACACTCTTTTGGGAGGGTGTTCTTTTTGAGACAGGGTCTCCTTGTAACCCCAGATAGCCTGGAACTTGCTATGTAGACCAGGCTGGCCCCTTAACATGAACTCACCCAGAATTATACCATTATATAATTATTGGCTTCCTTCTCCCACCAAATACTCCACCAGGAAAAAGAGCTGTTGCCCAGATAGTTCTGTTTTCAGATCACTCTGATATTTTCTCTTTCCATTTGACCTACTATTTTCTCCTGACGACCAACTCCAGCCAAGGAGGCTAAGTCACGACAGCTGGGATCCACAGGCGGCTTGTTAGCTTTGGATTCAGGCTCCATTTCCTTGCCAATATGAATGTCAGCCAGCTGAGAGCAGAGCCAGACAGGTGGCTTTGAGGGTGAAATGCGGCATGGATGTGTGCTCAGAAGGGCTCTAGTGCTGCAGCCCCAACTAGCCTGGAACTCATTATGTAGACCAGGCTGGCCTTGAACTCACAAAGATCTACCTGCCTCTGCCTCCTGAGTGCTGGGACAAAAGGCATGTGCCGCCATGCCTGGCCATTTGGATTTTTTTTAAAGGGGTACTGGAGATTGAACCCAGGTCCTCATGCACTATTGAGCTACACACCCTAGGCCCTGAATTTATTTAACAGAAACTTCCCATCTTTATTTGCATTCAGTCCTACAAACTCCAATTAGTCCTGATCCATCTTGACAACTCTGGGTTTATATTGATACATGAGGGTCCAGCTAATATAAATGACACCAGAGCTGGTGGTGTAGAACACATACTTAGTAGTGAGGCACTGGCTTCTATTCCCAGCACTGTCTTCCTACAACAACAATCCTCCCGCTCCGTGTCACCAGATGTCAGCCAGTCAATCTAGGATTCCAGGTAGGCTGAGGTAGGAGGGTCAAAAGTTTAAGGCTAGCCTGGACTACATAGTGAGACATTGTCTAAAAACAAAACAAAATAACCAACAAACATAAAAGAAACTGGTATTAGTAATTTCTTCTTGGAAGAATTTTTTTATTATATAGTTTTTTGGGTTTTTTTTGTTTTTTTTTTTTTGTTGTTGTTGTTTTTTGGTCTTTTTGAAGCAGGATCTCCCTGTAGCCCCAGCTGTCCTGGAACTCACTATGTAGACCAGGCTGGCCTTGAACTCACAGAGATCTGCCTGCCAAGTGCTAGGATTAAAGGCATGCGCCACCATGCCCAGCACCTTCACAGAAATTTAAGGAAAGATTTTTAAACATCAACATACCAATTAGTGTCTCTGTTTTTATAGTCTCCAGAGCAGCTGTCTTTGGCCAGCAAACACACCCTGGCAGATGAGAGTTGTTTTTCACTGCTTCAAAGAGAAACTGTTTCTCATTAGAAAGCTTAACAGAAGGAACCAATGGTAGAAGCTGCACAATTGGTTGGTTGTGGCTTTATAAGGACTGTTTAGGTGTAGTTGCTGCTTTGGGCACCTGTCTAGGGTAAGAAATCTGAGAACAGAGCAGGGAGTGGTACACATCTTTAATCACAGCACTCAGGAGGCAGAGGCAGAAGGATCTCTGTGAGTTCAAGGCCAGCATGGTCTACAAGGCAAGTTCCAGAGTTATAGGCCAGTTGGGACTACAGGAAGACCCTGTCTCAAAAACAAAAAAAAAAAAAAAAAAAAAAAAAAAAAAAAAAAAAATCTGAGAACAGATAGCAGTAACTAACTGGCTCTGCTTACCTGCAGGGTTGATATGTAAATTAGAGTTTGATGAGTGCATCAAGACACCTCCAAACTTCAGACCCTTTCCCTTTATAATCTTTCTCATGAATTCGAGGACTTAATTTATAACATCTCATTTATGTGAGGTTAGAAAAAGTACACACATGCAAAAGATTAAAATAACTGGGGCTGGAGAGATGGCTAAGTGGTTAAGAGCACTGACTGCTCTTGCAATGGACCTGGGTTCAATTCCCATCACCCACAGACAGCTATGAACTGTCCTTAACTCCAGTTCCAGGGGAATCTGAAACCCTCTTCTGACCTCCAAGGCATTGCACAACACAGGTGCACTCACATACATGCAGGCAATACACTCATACACATAAAATAAATTTTTTTAAAAAAGATTTAAAAAAACAGAAATTAGTTGAATTCTTGTCGTTGGTCCTAAGATCATAAAATAAAAAAAATTTTTTTTGTCTTGTTGAGACAGGGTTTCCCTGTAGTCCCAGCTGTCACTATGTAGACCAGGCTGGCCTCGAACTCACAGAGCTCTGCCTGCCTCTGCCTCCCGAGTGCTAGGATTAAAGGCATGTGCCTCCACGCCCAGCTATAAAAATAAATTTTTTAAAATGTGCATGGGTGTTTTTCATGCATAAGTGGACCATGTTCATGCAGTGCCCAAAAAGGCAAAAAGAGGGCACTGGATCCTCTGAAGTGGAGTTACAGATGCTTGTTAGCCACTATGTGGGTACTGGGAATCAAATCCCAGTCCTCTGCAAGAACAGCCAGTGCTCTTAACCACTGAGCATCTCTCCTGCCCAAATGAAAAATTTAAAATATCTTTTCCACCAGGCATGATGGCACATGCCTTTAATCCCAGCAATCGGGAGGCAGAGGCAGGTGGATCTCTGAGTTCAAGTCCATCCTGGTCTACATAAGTGAGTTCCAGGCCAGCTGGTTTTTTTTTTTTAAAAAAAAAAAAAAAAAAAAAAAAAAAAAAAAAAAAAAAAACCTTTTCCTTTTTAATCTCTGGTCAGGGACTGACATGTGCTTATGAACACCTACACATAAGTATGGGCTCAGGACAACAGATGGGGAAGCTGCAGAAGGAAATTCAAGGAAAATCAAAGCCTGCAGAGGCTCAGGGCTGTAGCTCCATGGTAGAGCACTTGCAATGAGTGATCTCATTGGAAAGACCTGCCCACTATTCATTCTCCCAAAGAGCTCCTGACTGCAAATATGCAATAAGCATTTTTATTATTATTTCTGTTTTTGAGACAGGATCTCACTATGTAGCCCAGACTGGCCTGGAACTATGTAGATCAAACAGGCCTCAAAATGAGATCGACCTGCCTCTTCCCTCAGGGTTGGGATTAAAGGCATGCACCATGCATAGCCATTTTATTATGTGTGTGCACTTGTGAAGGTCAGAAGACAATTCTGTGGAGTAGGTTCCCTCCATCTTTTACCTGGATTCCAGGGATGGAACTTAGGTTGTCAGGCTTGTGTCTAGTGAGTCATTTTGCCAGCCCCAAACATTCTTTTACATGACAATTTTTATTTTTTTAAAATATTATTTTCATTTTATGTGTATGTGTGTTTTGCCTGCATGTATTGTGAGTGCACCTGTGTCGTGCGATGTCAAGGAAGTCAGATGAGGGCTTCAGAGTCCCCTGGCAGTGCCCAAGGAGGTCAGAAGTTCAGAAGAGGAACTGAAGTTAGTTATTAGCCACCATGTGGGCACTGGGAATTGAACCCAGGTCCTCTGCAAGAGCAGCCAGGGCTCTTAGCTGCTGAGCCACCTCGCCAGTCCCTTAAATGGCATGTTGTGTGTTGTGCTCACATTTGGGCACACGTGTAAGGATGCACAGGCAGATGTGTACATGTGGGAAGGCAGAGGTTGATCCTGGGTGTTTTCATTACTCTCCACTTTACTGAAGCAGGGTCTCTTGCTGAAGCAGGGGCTCAGTGATGGGGACCCCATCTCAGCCTTCTGAATGCCAGGATTATAGGCAGGTAGTCGTACCTACCTGGCTCTATGTGGGATCTGAGAATCCTCACACTTGCCATCTCCCCAGTCCTTTCATTTCTTTCACAAAATCCTGGTCCTCTGGAAAAGCAGTAGAGCTCTTAACAGCTGAGCTCTCTCTAGGTCCCTTTTGTTTTTGAAATCTTGCTATGTAGCCCAGGCTGGCCTAGAACTTATAGCAATCATCCTTCCTCAGCCTTTCAAGTGCTGGGATTAAAGGCATGAGCAACCATGCCTAGCCTGATTTTTTTTGTTTTGTTTTGTAATGGCAGGGTCTCTCTATGTTGCCCTGGCTAGCCTAGAACTCCCTATGTAGACCAACTCAGAAATCTACCTGCCTCTGACTCCCCCATGGTGCTGGGATTAAAGGCATGTGCCTTCACATCCAGTCATAAAGATTTCTGAAGAGGGTGCACACACAATTCTTACAAAACCAATGGCAATTCTACCCAGGAAAAACATCTCAGACAAAACCAACCAGAACACAATTTATTGATAAGATAGTGTGTTACAGATCTGCCATTTAAGTACAGGAAGGAACAAGTCCAAAGTAAGATCTCCAAATAGCTGGGATGTCTTCTCTAGAGATGGTTAATCAAGGGCACCCCATGGGAGGGCAACTCCTGATGTAACTGCCGGAAGAGCATGGCACATCGGTTCCTCTCCTGCGTCTTCCCCAAAGCGTGGTATAGTCTGGCCTGGAAGTAAGCAACATCCCGTATTCTTTCTCTACAGTCCACTTTTGCAAAGTAATTCTTGGCTTCATTGAGGTTCTCAATGGCAGCCTCCAGAGCTGATAGTTGGGAGAAATCAACATTTACTACTTCAGTTTTCAAAGCTTGATCTAGACTTAACCAGATATTCCTATATTCTCCATTCTTTAAAATATGAAAACTCATCACCACTAAGGTAAGGCTTTAAAATTAGAGCTCCAGGGCTGGCGAGATGGCTCAGCAGGTAAAGGTGCTTGCTACCAAGCCTACAACTTAAATTCAATCCCTGGTGCCGACATGGTAGAACATATTACCATAAGTCATCCTCTGACTTCCACGTGCATGCTGTGGCACCCCTACCCCCCGAAAAAAGTAGAAACTTTAAAAAAATAAAATGAGTAACTCCAATTCTCATCCTTAGCTGGATATCTGGTTCTATGGTACTACAATAACCAATCATTTTCCCCCAACCCTCCTGCCAACTAAGCATGTAAAAGTTTAAATGCCACATGAATTTTAACATGTATCTGAGAATACTCAGAACTTAAATGATGTCCCAATTTAATGTCTTTTCCTTTTTGAGTCCTAAACTGTAGATGCTTCTGAACTAGCATTGCCCAACAATGTTCAATGGCTTCCTACCTTCTGCTTTCTTTGCTGGGTCATAGGAAGCTGCTGAAGCTACCTGGCACTTAGCCACTAAGAACATAGCACGACCTTTGTCCAGGATAGCCCCATCTGCCAAGATAGGCTCAATGGCCATGTGGAGGAGGGTTAAGGCCTGTTCTGGGATTCCAAGGATGAGCTGAAAAAGAAATGGCAGAGCATCATATACTGCCTATGTCCTGTGCCCAATACCACAAAGGGCTTGGGTTCTGTCTATTTTCTCCAGAATGGCTATCTCTGGCTCATATTCTCTGGAAATGCACTCTGAAAAAAATAGCATGTTGGGGTGGTAAGATGGTTCAGTGGTTAAGAGCACTTGCTACTCTTGCAGAGAACCCCTAGGTTCAGTCCCCAGCACCCACATAGTGGCTCATAAACATCTGTAACTCCAGTTCCAGGGGGATCCAATGCCCTCTTCTGACTTCTGTATTAAGTACACACATGGCACAAAACACTCGTACACACAAAACTTAAAGATTAAAGAAAAATAATAGCATTCAGGAGGCAGAGGCAGGCAGATCTCTGAGTTTAAGGTCAGCTAGGGATATAGGGAAACCCTGGCTCCCCAGCACTTGGGAGGCAGAGGCAGGCGAATGTCTGTGATTTCAAGGCTAGCCTGTTCTACATAGAGAGTTCCAGGCCGGCTAGGGCTATAAAGAGACCCCATCTCAAAAAAAAAAAGATCAAAATAAAATAAAACAGAAAACAGGTTAGGATCTGGGAAGATGATCCAGTTGGTAAAGTGCTTGCCACAGAAGCATGAGAACCTGAGTTTAATCCCCAGCACCAACCCTGTAATCCAACTGATTAGAAGGTAGAAACAAGAAGGTCCCTGAGTTTCACTGGGCAGCCATCCTAGTATAACTACCAAATGCTAGGTTTTCGTACAGACCTCATTTAAAAAAAAAAAAAAGAAAAGGAAGAGGAGTAGGAGGGGGGGGGAGGGAGGGAGGAGGAGGGAGGAGAAGAAGAAAAAACAGAAAGTCCATTGAGTGTAGTGGTGCACACCTTTAATCCTAGTACTCAGGAGGCAGAGCCTGGTCTACACTGCAAGTTCCAAGCAAGTAAAGGATACATAGTGAGACACTTTTAAAAAACAGAAAGAGGGCTAGGGTGATGGCTCAGTGGTTAAAAGCACTGGCTGCTTTTACAGAGGACCCAGATTCAATTCCCAGCACCCACATAGCAGCTAACAACCATCTATAACTCCAGTTCCAGGGGATCTAACGCCCTCTTTTGACCTCTGAGGGCACTGCAGGACACAGGTGCACTTATATACATGTAGATAATACACTCATACACATAAAATATTAATTAATAATAATAATAACAAAATAAAAATAGAAAGAAATCCAAAACAAGGTGGACATCTCCTGTTTAGCCTCCACATACACATGCACACATGTGCATTCACATATATATAATATAAACATGCACATACCCTCATTCCCATATTCCCCCACAGAAAATCACAGATTCACTTACCTGGGCATAAGCCAAGTTCAGTACAGTTTCAGAGGCCAAGTACTGTAACCGGTACTCTTTGGAGAGGGCCAGAGCCTCTAGGAGTACGGGCATCGCAATGGTTGGGGAGGATGATCGCCAGTAGAGCTCTGCCACCGACAGGAGGACACTGACCCCAAAGAAAAAAAACAGGATGAAAATATCCACAACCACATCCCTGCGAGATACACGAGAGACCTCTTACCTGATAACCATTTCTGTGTTCTTTAATTTTTGACAATATGTCAACAATTTCTGTAAAATTTTGTGTGCCTCTGTCATTTGGTTCTGAGCTTGTAGTACAACTGCTTTTCTGAAACAATCAAAATAAACACCAGTAGTTAGTTTGCAAGTGTTCCAACTATAACCATCTTGGGGTCAAGAGTCTATTTCTTTAGCTAGACGCTATCTTCCCAAGGGGAAAAACTTTAATCCCAGTACAAAGCCAGGTGTGATGGTGCACACCTATAATACCAGCATTTGGGAGGTGGAGACAAGAGGTCCAAAGCCATCCTCAGCTACTTAGCAAGTTTGAGGCCAGCCTGAGCTATGAGACCTTGTCTTAAAAAAAACAAAAACGCCGGGCATGGTGGCACATGCCTTTAATCCCAGCACTTGGCAGGCAGAGGCAGGTGGATCTCTGTGAGTTCAAGGCCAGCCTGGTTTACATAGTGAGCTCCAGGACAGCTAGGGCTACAAGGAGACCCTGTCTCAAAAAGACCAAAAAAAAAAAAAAAAAAAAAAGCTCCCTAAAAATGTGTATAACATGGATGCATATACGTATGCAAGAAAAGTCTAGTATTGGGCCAACAAGATGGTTCAATAGGTATAGGTGCTTATCACCAATCCTGATGACCTGAGTTTGATTCCCTAGACCCACATGATGGGAGGAGAGAACTGACTTTCTCTAAGTTTTCCTCTGACATCCACATGTGTACTGTCGCACACACACAATAATAAATAAAATATAATTAAAAATTAAAAAATTTAAGTCTTGTGTTATGGAGCTGGCTCAGCAGTTAAGAATACTTGTTGCTTTTGCAGAGGATCTGGGTTCAGTTCCCAACATCCATATGGCAGCTAACAACTGTCCATAACTCCAGTTCTAGGAGTTCCGATACCCTTTTCTGGCCTCTGTGGGCATTGCACGCATGTGGTACACTTACTTGCAGGCAAAACACTCATACACATAAAATAAAAATGAATAAATAGGGGCTGGAGAGATGGCTCAGCAGTTAAGAGCACCAAATGCTCTTGCAGAGAACCTGGGTTCAGTTCCCAGCACCCACATGGCTATGAACCATCCTTAACTCCAGTACCAGGGGACTCCAAAGCTCTCTTTCTCACCTCCGCAGCATTGCACGACACGGGTGCACTCACATACATGCAGCAATACCCTCATACACATAAAATAAAAATAATAAAATATTTAAAAAATAAAAATAAATAAACAATTAAATGTCCTGTGTTACAGCTATCAGAATCTTGGTTAGTATCTCTAGGAGATACTTATTTCCTTCACTTTGGTTATCTATTTTCTTATCTCCTATAATAAACAGAAAAAAAAACTTTGGCTTTTTCAGCTAATGCCAAAAGTAAATAAATTAATGTACACACAAAACAAAGATACAGCAAAAATAAAGCATTAGAAATTATTTTGGAGTAAGGGGTTGGCTCAACAGGGGAAGCACTTGACATTCAAGCCTGACGACCTGAATTTGGATCCCCAGAACCCATGTAAAAGCTGAACACAGTAGCAGAGGCATCTGTAATATTACCAGGGAGATGGGAAGCTAAATAGGAGTATCTCTGGAAGCTCCCAGGCCAGCTAGCCTGGCATATGCAGCAGGGAACAGGAAAGACCCTGTCTCAAGGTGGAGGTGAGGACCAACCCAGAGTTGTCCTGATTGCTGTGCTTATATACCACCGCACTGTACAACTGTACACACACATCAAATATACACACATACATAGAAGATTTTTTTTTAATTGTTCTGCTTTATGGTTACCGTTTTCCAAGTTTCTTACCTATATACACCTTCTATGCCATTAAGAGCGGTGATCCCTGTAACAAGTGAATCAGCCAAATGGAATTTGCCATCATTCATTGCTCTGTCAAACTGTATTTTTTGATCACACAGCATCCATAACTAATAAGAAAAAAGAATTAAATACAAAAAGGAAAATGTTCACATTATTGTTCAATGGCAATATCAAAGTATATCATCTGGCCTAGTAAATATCCTAACAATTCACACGCACTTGACTGAGATTAAAAAAAAAATTTTAATGCTTCAAACATGTATAAAAGCCAAGAAAAGCTGGGTGCGGTGGCCCACGCCTTTAATCTCAGCACTTGGGAGGCAGAGGCAAGTGGATCTCTGTAAGTTCAAGGCCAGCCTGGTCTACATAGTGAGTTCCAGGACAGTTGGGGCTACAGGGAGACCCTGTCTCAAAAAGATCAAAAAAAAAAAAAAAAAAAGGCCAAGAAAAGCCAAGTGTGGTGGCAAACACTTGTAATTTCCACACTTGAGAAAGTGAGGCAGGACAATCAAGGGTCTAAGGCCAGCCTGAGCTACATACATACACAGTGAGACCCTGTTTTGAAGACAGAAAAAAGCAGCACACAGAGCAAAATAAGTCAACTTTACCAACTCACACTGAGCATTGCTTTAGACTGTCTTAGATTCATTAAACTCTGATTAAATTCAATCTAAGTTCTTAGCAAATTCTATTTCCCTTCTTCCACACTAAAGCACTTACTTGCTTTGTTATTTGCCATTCCTCTTCATGTTTTCCTATGCTTTTATAACACTTATCTTCAAACAATATATAGAATAAGGCTGTTTTTCGTTTTTGAGACAGGGTCTTGTGTATGTCTATATATTTGAGAATGACTGAATATTTTAGAGATTTTTAAAAATGTTATGAGTGTTTTGTCTGTATATATGTATGTACATCTTGTGTATGCCTGATGCTCCAGGAGGCCAGAAGAACGCATTAGCTCCCCTGGCACTGGAGCTAAAGAGATAGTTGTAGACACATGTGGGTGCCAGGAACTGAACCAGAGTCCAGTACAAGTTTAGCAAGTGCTCTCAATCACTAAGTCATCAACAGCCCAACTTTGAACTTTGGATCCTCCTGTCTTACCACACTGGTTTATGTTGTTCTTGGAATGAAACCTAAGGTCTTGTGCCTGCTAGACAAGTATTCTACCATCCCCAGCCTAAACATATTTTTTTTTGTGTTTAATATTTAATTTATTATTTTTACTTTATGTGTATGCGTGTATTGCCTGCATGTAGGTAAGTGCACCCATGTTGTGTAATGCCCGTGGAGGACAGAAGAGGCTGTCGGATCCCCTGGAACTGGACTTATGGACAGTTGTTAGCTGCCATGTGGGTGCTGGGATTCAAATCCGGGTCTTCTTCAAGAACAGCCAGTGTTCTTAACCGCTGAGCCATCTTTCCAGCCCAAGACATATGTTTTAAAATATTTATTTTTATTACTTTTAAAATTATGTGTGGCCAGAAGTGGTGGTGCACACCTTTAATCTCAGCACTCAGGAGACAGAAGCAGGTAGGTTTCTGTGAGTTCAAGGCCAGCCTGGTCTACATAGCGAGTTCCAGGCCAGCTGGGGCTACAGGGAGACCCTGTCTCAAAAAAGACCAAAAGTCCATGGAATCCAGAAGATGTCTGATCCTCTGAAACTGGAGTTATAGGCAGATGTGAGCCCCCTGGCATAGATGATGGGAAATGAACTCAGGTCCTCTGTAAGAACAGTATATGCTCTCCTCTCCAGCCCCACAAACCATGTTATTAAACACTGTAAATAAATAGTATCATGCTGTATACATCCTTTTCCCCTATTTTTTTGCAGTGCTGGGCATGGAAGCCAGGGCCTTATGCATGGCTGGCAGGTGCTCTACTCTATACTTAGCACAACTTCCTTTGTAGCTTAATATTTTTCTGAGAGAAGACTCTAAAATATTCCCACTTTAGGACTGGGGATCTAGGGAAACTGGAAGAATACTTGTCAAGCATGCGCAAAACCTTGGGTTTCATTCTAAGCACAACATAAACCAGTGTGGGAGCATATGACTAACCACAGCACTTGTGAGGGGGAGGCAAGAGGATTAGAAGTTCATTGTTATTGTTAGCTAGATACAGATTTTGGAAAACAGCCTGAGACACATGTGACCCTATCTCAAAAAAAAAAAAAAAAAAAAAAAACACCCTACTTTAGGGGCTGGAGAGATGGCTCAACAGTTTAGAGTACTGGCTGCTCTTGCAGAGGACCCGAGTTCAATTCCCAGCATCCATATGGTGGCTAATAACCATCCATAATTCTAGTTCCAGGGGAATCCAATGCCCTCTTCTGACCTCCATAGACATTGCACTTACATACATGCAGGCAATATATTCATATGCATAAAATAAATAAAATACTTTTTAAAAATCTTACTTTATATTATAGTAAAAAGCACTCTTTTCAGAAATAAATCCAGTGACATGAGAAAGGCAGATTACCTGGGCATGCTGAGTATTGGGTGGAAACCGTTCCCTCAGGTGCTTTAATACTTCAGAAGCAGCAGCGAAACAGCCCTAAAATAGAAAGTCGTGATTTGATTGACACAACGATGCTGAAGCCACACCTGGTCACACATCCAGAAGGTTCACATAACCTACCCAGCTCTTGATGTAGTAAGCTGGAAGACACTGGACAGAGACAACTGAATGTCAAAGTACTTTTTTAAAAAAATTTTATGTGTATGCATGTATTGCCTGCATGTAGATAAGTGCACCTGTGTCCTGCAATGCCCACGGAAGTCAGAAGAGGCTAACAACAGAGAGTTGTTAGCTGCCATGTGGGTGCTAGGATTTGAACTCGGGTCTTCTGCAAGAACAACCAGTGTTCTTAACCACCGAAACATCTCTGCAGCCCCATAAAGTACATTTTCTTTCTTTTTTTTTTTTCGTCTTTTTGAGACAGGGTCTCCCTGTACCCCCAGCTGGTCTGGCATTCACTATGTAGACCAGGCTGGCCTTGAACTCACAGAGATCCACCAACCTCTGCCTCCCCAGTGCTGGGATCAAAGGCATGTACTACCATGCCTGATTTAAAGTACCTTTGAAAGAAATGTTCTAGGCCAGGAGTGGTCGCGCATGCATTTAAATCCCAGCACTTGGGAGGCAGAGGTAGTCGGATCTCTGTGAGTTCAAGGCCAGCCTGGTCTGCATAGTAAGTTCCAGGACAGCTGGGGCTACAGAGAGTCCCTATCTCAAACAGACCAAAAATAAAAAGAAATGTTCTAATGAATTTTGTCTGTGTGTATGTGTGTTGTTGGTTATTTTAATTTTATATGCATGAGTGTATTGCCTGCACATATGTAAGTGCATGTGCAGTGCCCTCAGAGGTCAGAAGGCCCTGGATTCCTCTGGAACTGGAGTTACAGGACAGTTGTCAGTCGCCATGTGGGTGCTGGGAATCAAAACCGGATTCTCTGCAAGAACAGTCAGTGCTCTAAACCACTGAGCCATCTCTCCAGCCTTGTGTATATATTTTTTTTAATTATTTTTGTTTCCTTTTCAAAGACAGGGTCTCACTGTAGCCCAGATGGGCCTGGAACTCTCTATGTAGATGAACCTGGCCTTGAATTCCTGCTCCTCTTGCGTCTACCTCCAAGTGCTGTACTCACATGTATATCATCATGCTTGGCTTAAAAACAGCTCTGAGTTATACATATAAGCACAGTTCTTTCCATGCAGTAGTGAGGAACTTACAATAAGAGAAGGCAAATTGCAGCAGGCATAGTTGCTCATGTCTGTAATGCCAATACTTCGGATGCAGAGACAAGAGGCTAGTTGTAAGTTCAAGGCCAGCTTGATCTACTTGGTGAGCCCCAGGGCAGCCAGGGATACGGTAAGACCCATCTCAAACAAACAGACAAGTTACATGTAAACATTCCTCAAGATAATCATGGACAAATTTCCTTCTGGCTTCCTGTATGCATATAAATGTAAATATACAAATATTCAAAAAATAACTGTACGTTTTATTTTCAAATGTCATTTTTTTAATTTGTTTTTTTGTGTGTACATCATACAGAACATCTCAATCAATCTTATTCATCTATATACCCACTTCCCAGATGGCACCCTCCCATAGCCTCCCCTGCCCCACTGGAGCCCACATACTGTCATCCCTATTACTGTCCACTGTGTTGTGAGCACCCCCAGCCATTCCCGTGTTTGTCCATCTGCTGAATCTAGTCAGCCTATCTAGAATCCTTGTTTTAAGAAAATCAGCTGTTCCTCATCCAGCAGCAATCAGTTGCCAATATTCCTTTAGATAAGATTGGGGTCTGCTGTTCATTTTCCCAGTTCATGCTGGGTTACTGTCTGGGAGTCTTTTGGGCCAGCCTGGCCAATAACTGAAAGGAAGGTATCTCCTGTCTGGCATTGTTTCTTGTTGTGTAGCCTTTAGCTATACACATGGACTCTTAAAAAATTATATTGGCCCCTTTAATCTTTGGTTATGCTTTCCTTTTGGGTGTTTAAGACCCTACAATTGGCCCAGATAAACCAATCTATTTTTACTCTTAAGGTCTTTTGAAGATCTGTTCCTCAGGGGTCAGATGGGCTTGGGAGGAGCCCCTGGCTCCTTTCTTTTACCATGCATATTATTTTTGTAAATTATGTATAATACTGTTAGATTACATAGTAAAACAGCAATAAAAATTTATTTTGAGACAGGGTATTACTATGTCACTCTGGCTCACCTGAAACTCCTGTTTCTTGAATTCACAGAAATCTGCCTGTTTCCAGAACACTGGGATTAAAGACATGCACCATCGTACTTAGCATAATATATATATATATTTTTTTGAGTGTTTCAATCTTTCCAGTGACAATAAATATAAAATCTGTATTAGCATGTTTTATTAGATAAACAAATTATAATCACCAAAATAACCTAGTTTTGGGTATTCTGGTTGTTTCCAATTATTTCCATCTTATAAATACTGTGTTGAGGGGCTGGAGAGATGGCTCAGTGGTTAAGAACAATGACTATTCTTGCAGAAGACCCGGGTTAGATTCCCAGCACCCACATGGCAGCTAACAACTGTCCGTAACTCCAATGCCAGGGGATCTGACAGCCTCTTCTGTCCTCCGCGGGCATTGTACAACATTGGTGCATTTACCTACATGCAGGGAATACACTCATACACATAAAATAAAAATAATAATAAAATATTAAAAATAAATACCACATTGAGTATCTTGGTACATATACCTCTGCATACCTATGTGTCTAATTATTTGGGGGGGGTTAGAAGGTGAAATGAAAAGCACTTTTAAGCTCTTCAATGTGAATTACTAAAATTATCCTCAGGAAATGTGCCAAGTACTTCATACCAGCACTCTCCGCCCTTCTTATCTAATACTTGAGCACTTGTGCCTAATTTGATGATTGAAATTAGCATTTTCATTTATTTATTTATTCATTTATTTATACTGTGTGTGTGTGTGTGTGTGTGTGCTCACACGCACACTTGAGGGTTAGGAGACAATTTGTAGGTTATAGAGATAACTTGTAGGAGTCTGCTCCTCCTTCCACCATATGGAAGGGATCAAACTCAGCTTGTCAGACTAAGCAGCCATCTTGCCAGCTGTCTTGAATTTAATTTCAATGACAACTGAGATTCTCTCTCTCTTTACACATACTGTTTTGTGACGCATACTCACGTCTTTCTTACATTCATGTCCTGCGGGGATTTTCTTTTTCTTTCTTTCTTTTTTTTTTTGGTCTTTTTGAGACAGGGTCTCCCTGTAACTGCAGCTGTCCTGGAACTCACTATGTAGACCAGGCTGGCCTTGAACTCACAGAGATCTGCCTGCCTCTGCCTCCTGAGTGCTGAGGTTAAAGGCGTGCGCCACCACGCCCGGAGATTTTCTTTTTCTTACCTAGTCTAAAGCTTTTCAAGTTGCTCCAATGTTTTTGCTAAGTACTGCACAATGAAGAACAGTTAGAGCACAACTGAGCTTTTATCTGAAGTGAAACTTCAGATTGAATTAAAACAAAGGACAATCATTTTTCTTCCATGATTTTAACAGGTCAATTTTGCCCATTATCTTCATGACCGCCACAGGGAGTTGGGCAACTACTGCAGTGGGATGCCAAACCTTGAGATCAAGTCAAGAGAGCAGTTACACACACTGTATTTGTCCTCCTCAAACAATCCCACCAGGACCTGCCGTTTCTGAGGTTCAGAGAGAAATGATACAAGATGATGCCAGATTAGTCAGAAGTGAGAGTGGCTGATGATCTTATAAAACAAAACAAAACAAAACAAAAACCTTGCTCCATTTTCTTTGGATTTCTTTGGATTGCAGAAGGTCCCTAAGTACACCCCTCATAGGCTTACTCCAGCACTGCCATGCCACGAAACACAGGGCAGCAGTTGGTTTATTTGGAACCCAGTTCCAAAAGCAGACATAAGGGAAGAGAGTAAACAGAGACCTGTAAGAAACCTGCCTCTCTACGGATGACCAGGCCTAATGTCAGAGATGCTAGCCCAATCTGTGTAATTGAAAACCTGACAGCTGGAGATGCCTCAGAGGTTAAAAGCACTTGTTGCTCTTGCAAAGGACTCAGGTTCAGTTCTCAGCACCCACACAGCAGCTTACTACCACCTGAAAATCCTGTTTTAGGAGATCCTATGCCCTTGTTTGCCTTCTGTGGGCTCCTGCACACACATGGTACACATAAACTCACATAGGAATACAACATACACATTAAAATAATAAGTAAATAAAAATTTAAGGGGCTGGAGAGATGGCTCAGCAGTTAAGAACACTGACTGTTCTTACAGAAGACCTAGGTTCGAATCCCAGCACCCACATGGCTGCTAACAACTGTCTGTAACTCCAGTTCCAGGGGATCCGATAGCCTCTTCTGTCCTCCGTGGGCATTGTCTGACACGGGTGCACTTATGTACATGCAGGCAAAACACATGTACACAAAAAATAAAAAAAATAAAAATTAAAAGAAAAAAAATTAAAAAAAAAAAAAACAGCACTGGGCATGGTGACATACACCTTTAATCCCAGAACTCAAGGCAGAGGCAGGTGGATTTCCATGAGATTTTAGCCAGGCTGGTCTACACAGCCAGTTCCAGGCCAGCTAAGGCTACATGGAGACCCTATCTCAAAAAGACAAAAAATAAAATAAAATAAAATAAAAGACTTTAATCCTATAAAACAAGAACTTGTAAAATTTGTGGCCTAGAAGTCAAAGTTATATCCAATTCCCACTGCCTTTGTTTGGGGTCAACTGGACATGGATTGGAGACCTTACTGATATGTACTAGTGAGTAGAAATTGAATTCCCTGGACCTCAGCTTCTCAGGTTCTTGTTCTGTAGAACAAGACTAAAATAAGGCTGAGCTCATGAGGCTACTGAAGGATTCTGTAAGATAACAAACATAAAACACCAAACACAGGGACTGGAGAGATGGCTCAGCAGTTAAGAGCATTGGCTGCTCTTCCAGAGGACCCTGGTACAGTGCCCAGCACCCACATGATGCCTAATACCTGTCCTTAACTCCAGTTCCAGGGAATCCAACAACTTATTTTGGCCTCTACAGGCTCTACATGCATATAGTGATTTATATACATGCAGGCATTATACTTATACATATCAAATAATAAAATAAAATAAATCCACCAAGCACAGGCACAATGTGAACCAACTTTAGTTATCACTATTTTACCTATTTATTATACTCTCCCCTCCCCTATACACACATGCATACCTCTACTAATTTCAGTTACAATTATTCTTTTCCCATTTGTTAAATGCAAGTAGCTGACTTCTAATCCCCTTCACTGATGTTAAGAGAGCTCAAGTTTGCCGGGCATTTAATCCAGCACTCTGGAGGCAGAGGCAAGCAGACTGCTGTGAGATTGAAGCCAACCTTGTTTACATGAGTTCCAGATCAGCTGGGGCTACAGAGAGACCCTGTCTCAGAAGAGAACAGAACAACAGAACAGAAAAAGATCCTAAGTTCGACAAACTGCATAATCCACATTTATACTAACTCCTCAAGGAGATTTCACTCTTTAGCCATCTGTACCAACAAAACCCATCCAAAACACATCCAATACTTACCCATGTGTGGTGCCACTAGGAGGTGGTGGAACATTTAGGAGGTGGGGCCTGGTGGACATTAGTCATTTGGGGCATGTCCTCGAAGGCAATGCTGGGATTCCCCAGCCCTTTTCTTTGTTTCCTGGACACCATGAGGTGAACAGACCTACTGCCTTATCCACCTGCTGTGATATACTGTGCCCCTACAGGCCCAAAACAAGTGAACTGGGACCTGTGAAATCATGAGCCAAAATAAACCTTTCCTCCTTTTAAGAGGAAATTAAAATTAAAATTCTCGGGAATTAATTTTGCATAGCAAAAGAAAGCTAACTAACACAACCTGCCTACCTGTTCTGCATGTAGCTCTGCAAGGTGGCAGAGAGCAACGGCAAAGGACTCTGTGTTGTTCTGCTGCACGCCCACATTCACCGACTCCAGGCTGTTCATGCTCAGCAACATCTGGGCTTGCTGCAGTGCCATGGTGCTGGGTGAGGAGAGGGGACAGGTTTCCCTTTAGGCAGCAGACCCAGGCTGCCCCTGAGCCATACCCTATAGTTATCCTCAGTGGAAATGCAGGGAAGTTAATTCTTGGGCTCTAGACGTGTGGTAGCAACTCCTCCCCATGCCAGCTCTCCTCAGGCCAAGGAGAGCAGAGAAGTGTCCTGGGTATGTAGGCCCCAAGGAAGCACAGAATGGTTATTACATAACTAACTGGGAGCACTAAGCTCCCAGTTCCCCACTCCCCCCACCTCCCCACCCACGACGTTCCCTGAGGTCACAGTATATTAATTAGGTTTCACGGGTAAATTCAGACCCGATGCCATCCTGGCACCGGCTGCTCTGGCAATGCAGGCAGTGGCCAGTGTCGGCAGCTGTTTCAGAGCACACCGTGCCAAAAAATTATCTGAAATACAAAAACAAGACTGGTAAAGAGGCACTTCCTTTCATTACTGAATTCCTAGAAATAGTAGACTGTCTAGGAGAGGAGTGAAATAGTGACAGGGCTCCAGGAGAAAATCTGGTTCAGAAGTTTACTTCCAAACTAAAGGTGGCTATGGAAAGCAGACACAAGGCTGGAAGTATTTCTGAGAAAACACCTTGGGTAATCAAAAAGCAATTCTCTCTACACAGTTGTAGGGAACGAAGGATGCTCAACTTGCACAAGGATGGCCATGCAGCATGCGAACAGAAGAGAGTCTCTCATCTTAAGACAGAGGCGCTTAGTATTCAGGGTCAAGTGATCTGGATTTGAGTCCCAGATGGTCACTGGTTACTTTCATGATCTTGGGAAGATCAGAACCAGATCAGAGATCACCCACCAGTTAGTTATACACAAAACAGCTGGGAAGAGTAAACAGCTGGGAAGAGTAAACAATGGCATGGGAAATGACTTTGCTAAGTCCGTGCAGACTTCAAAATGTTTTCAGATGACGAAGCATTTTCTCTAATCCCCTGTATGAACA
Source organism: Nannospalax galili (assembly GCF_000622305.1). NCBI lineage: Eukaryota > Metazoa > Chordata > Mammalia > Rodentia > Spalacidae > Nannospalax > Nannospalax galili. The sequence continues at coordinate 3,751,097 of NW_008343207.1, read as the reverse complement.
ACATTCAAAGGGGGGAACCTTGCTCAGGATCAGTTTGCTAACTCCTGCTTATCTCTAAAGGTGTCAACCTCTGTGGCCGTGGCAGTTTGGCTTGAGACCTACCTGCGGCCGTACAGCCTCCAGATGGCAGTTTTCTGTGCAATGCTGATATCAATGAGCTCCGACAGGCTATGTTTCCAGTGCAGGAGGTCAGAGTCCTTTAGGGCATCCATCAGTTTGTTGGCCGTCTTCCCAGCAAAAGCTCTCTGTTGAACAAGGGACTGTATTCCCAGGGAGGCGAGGTACTAAGGGGACAGATATACCCACGACCCAAGATAGAGATTACATGACAGAATTTGTTTTGCTCTTCAGAAATGTGGTGGATTTCACATTTCAGCACATGCACAGTGATAGCTCTACTTAAAAGGAAAGTACCTACAACCTGACCTCAACCCTGACCCATGTGAGATGTGTTCCTGAAACACTAGGGCTGAAAGAGAAGCAGAGGGTACACAGCAAAGAGCCAGGGCTTTGGCATTAGGTGAACCTGGACTTAAGACACTGCCTCTGCTACTTACTGTGTGACTTAGGGCCAGTCACTTAGCTTCTTAGCTAAGCCTCAGCTTCCTCATCTGTAAAATGGGCATCAAACCTATCATAAAGAATTGTGGTAAGGATTACAATGAAAGAATATATCAAACAGTGCCGGGCACATTAGATAACAGGAGATCAAAAAAAGGATGCCTGTCATGAACAACAAATTATCTTCTTTTAACTTCTGGTATAATCCTCAAGGGAAAAAGCTCAACTAAAAAAGGAAGCTTAAATCAATAATAAAAAGTACATTTAAGCAGTCTCATTTATTTCAAAGAGCCACTTCAATTCTGTACATGTAAGTTTCTTGTCCCAGAAGGGAATCACACAGATAATTTACAGATTTAACAAATATATGCATTGCATTGTTATAGATAATTTGGTTAAATTTTACTGAATTTTGTTGCAAAGTTTCTGAGAGAGCTTAAGCAGTCTCAAGGTCTAGAGTCAAGTTCTTAGCAGATTTTCTTTTCTTTTTTTTCTTTTTCAGAAAGGGTCTCCCTGTAGCCCCGCTGGCCTGGAACCCACTACGTAGACCAGGCTGGCCTCAAACTCACAGAGATCCGCCTGTCTCTGCCTCCCAAGTGCTGGGATTAAAGGCGTGCGCCACCATGCCCGGCTTAACATGTTTCTGAGACAGAATGCAGTTCTTCAAATAGTAATCTAGACTCCCAACAGTTTATTACTACTTTCTGTATATAGTCCATGCCCTCTCAATGACCTCTGTGTATGTCACTGAGATTACAGCTCGGGCCTTGCCTTGTCATCCAGAATGAGAACAAACCTTCTCATCAGGCTTTCTGGGGCCTAGCTTTGTATACTGTTTAAAACAAGGATCAGCAAACATTGTATAAAAGGTTAGACAATAGGTTTAGGTTTGGCAAGCCACATTTGGTTTCTATTTCTTTGTTGCTTCTCCCCCACCTCCAACCATTAAAACTGTAAAACCCTTCTTAGCTGAAAGCCATACATAGGCAGGCAGAGCACCAGATTTGGCTCACAGGCTGTCAAGTTTGCCAATCCCTGGTTTAAAATTAAGCCTTCCCAGGACTGGAGATGTAGTTCAGTGGTAGAGCAATTGCCTAGCATGTGTGAGGCCCTTGGTTCTATCTCCAGCACTGAAAAAGAGAAAAAAAGAAAAAAGAAAAAGCCTTTCCTACAAATTTTCTAAGTGAATATGTAGTAAATGTTGCTCAATAAATTGAACAAATATCTCTTATTAAATTGGTAAGTGGAGCTGTCACAGATGTTATTAGGATAAAGAGAACAGAGAGAAACCTACCCAACAGAATTTAGTGGTTTGATTAATAATTAAAGTCATAGGAAACAACCAAGAATGAAACCACACATGGAAATATCCACTCTAAAGTCTATCACTGGTTCATGAAAAGGTGGGTGGAAGAAGAGACAAAGGCTCAACACCACTTATTTAAACAATCTCACAGAAAGATGAGCCTTACCGGTAACCCAAAATGTACTGCTTTCTTCACAGAATGCTCCAGCAGAACATAGCTATCGGCTCTCTTCTGCCCCAGCACATAAAGCCAGCTCTGGCAAGAGAGAACCATCAAAATGTATCATAACAATGGCAATAGCAAAGGTTCCATGAAACATCAACGTGGACATAAGAAAGAATTTAAAAGGGACAAGATAAATCCTCTAAAACATTTTCTCATGAATTATGACTGTAAATGAAACCTGTCAAGCATATTAAAACCTTTATTAAAGCCAGACTGAAATAAACAAGCTGTTGATCTGCTTCTCCTCTGGTGGCCATGAGTGGCGGGCAATTCGGAAAGAAGCATAAAGCTCCCATTTGGCACTTAATTGATATGAGATTCACAGGTGACTGTCGAGTGGCTTCTGTACTGCACTGTGACTTGATGATTAGGCTTTGACACATCAACAGCTCACCAAGTTACTAAGCAGACGTATCTTTTCATTAATGTCAATGTCAAATGCAATAGTTAACATTTTTTCACAGTGATAGCTTCATTAAAATTTATAATAGAAAATGCCCCCCCCAAGCAGAATAAATGCCATGAATTAAGAAAGACAAATGACTATGGGGCCCTTTGAGAATCCCCATGTCTCTAAGTAATTTCTCTTTACTGCTAAGGACCTTTGTTCCAATTGCAAAGCAACCTGATTAAAACAGGGCCTTCTGGAGGCCAACTCAACCCGTGAGCAAAATCCCAAGACCAGAGGACGGCCTCACCAAACAGTGCTGCAGACACACGTGATCGTTGGACTCCTGGGCAATCCTAATTGCCTCCTGCAGGGCGAGCTCTGCCTGTTGACTAATGACAGACTAAACATTAATATCCCATTAATAAACACAAACATGAGCAAGCATCAATAGCAGGAAGTCATCTGCACGTAGTCATCCAAGAGCAGGTCTCTGGGCTGCAGCTCTAACTATTTATGGACTGCTTTTCTCAGAGGCCACCCCAGCCCTACGAGCAGGAAACATCCACAGTGTAGACAAGGGGCAGGACCTTTCTAAAAGAAAATGAAGGAATAGCTTTGCTCTCTGCTCCTAAAGCATTTATTTCAGTTGTCCACTGCTAAGGAGAAAGGCAATGAGAAGACTAATATTTTACTTTTCATTTTATTCTCTTCTGCAATATTTGAAAAAAAAATCACTATATACATTTATTTTATCATATTTTTCAAGATCAGTTTTCAGAAGTGGTCTGAAGAGTCCTACTTCTGGTATTTTCTTTTCCTGCTCATGCACCATCCATCTTCCCTTCTGCCCCTCACTGAAAATCTGGACTGTCTCCCCCAACCTCTCGGTGTCCACAGCAGTCCAGACAGCTAGCTACTCTCTAGCCTGCTGAGCTATCACCCCTGAAAATACGTCAGAAATGCTATCTGTACTCTACTTTGCAATGTTTCATTAGATACTACTATGTGCTAACTTCTCTTTACTTCACCAGTGTCCATTTGATTTAACTGCTTTATCACATCACAGGTCATGCCTTAAGTTCTGGGTTCCCAACAGCATGTCACAGAACAAAAGTTTTACCAATGCCCTCGCTTAAGGAAAACTTTACACAATGAAGTTTCTTCCAACATTAGCAATAGTCTCACAGGAAAAATTTTAATTGGGGAGTGTTGAATTTCTTAATGCTTATTTCTTCAAATAAAGAAAACAGATACATTTTTACCTATTTTGTATTTCTTTCAAATGAAAGTGCTTTCAGTGCTAGGAATCATGTAATGCACTAGATGGTGAACTCGGAGCAGAAAGAACACACAGGTCTCTCAGAGGCATCAGTTAAGACAGCTCCATTATACAGCTGAGAGTTGCACAGTGCTCTGCTCAGGAGAGGAGCATTGAGGGAGCTGTATGAAGAATATGGTAAAACAGGACTTAAGAGATCACATTTTTCCAGGTAGGAAGAAAAGATGGATTGTCAGCACAGAAACTTCAAGAAAGTCAAGCAAATCTTTTAGGAAAGGCTATTTAGAAAATTTTCTGACAAAAGTTTTCAGCAAAAGAGCAAGAGGCTTGGCGTGGTGGTACATGCTTGTAATCCTGCACTTGGGAGGCAGAGGCAAGAAGATCAGGAGTACAGGGCCAGTCTTAGCTATATTTTGAGTTCAGGACCAGGCTGAGGACATGAGACTCTGCTTCAAAAAAAACCAAGAGGCAAACTAATAATATCTGAAATGGACTTAGATATCTACTTAGTTTTCAAAGCAGAAGCAAATGGTCTCCACTATCTCTTCAACTGAATGTCAAAGTTCTTACCTGGTCTCCATGACTAAATGCCTGGACCTCTCTGACCCGTCTCTGATGATATGCTCATCTACTCCTCATTTCTCAGACCATGATGCACGTTGCTCAAACATACCATAAGCTCCTAAGTCAGAATCCTGACACTTGCTCTTCTCGGTGATGTGAACATGTCCTCCAAATATACATACAGAACACTCAACATTTAAGTCCCTTAAATCTGTGTTCAAATTTAAGTTAGCAGACCTCAAGCAGGACTAACCTTAACATTTAAATAGCCAAGGGAAGTTAGTGTTCTGTGCATAAACCTGGAGTAACAATGCTCCTTATGAAACAATGGCATTCTCTATCACCACTCTCTAGCCCTTCTGATCTAGCACTAGCTGAAAATACTAAAATTATATTTTAGTACTACCATTTACTCCTCCATGCCACAATACGCTCCATACAGGATGTTTTCCTCCATTTTTCACTTCCATATTTCCTAGCATAGTGCCTGATATATAATATATGTTCCACAAACATCTATCAAAATTTTCAGGATAACTGGGGCTAAGGTACAAGCTCAGTTGGCAGAGTGCTTACCTAGCATGCACAAAGCCCAGGGTTCAATCTCTACCACACAAGTGGTAAATCCTACATTTGGTAGCAAACAACTGTTAAGACCAGCAATTAGGAGACAGAGGCAAAAGGATAAGAAATTCAAAGCCATTCTTGAACATATAGCAAGGTGACGGTCGGCTGGGATACAAGAGACCCTGTTTCTAAAAATAAACAATCTAACAAAAAAGAAAGGTCTTGGGCTGGAGAGATGCCTCAGCAGTTAAGAGCACTGACTGCTCTTACAGAGGACCTGGGTTCGAAACCCAGAACCCACATGGCAGCTAACAACTGTCTATAACTCCAGTTCCAGAGAATCTGATGCCCTCTTTTGACCTCCTCAGGCATTGCATGACACAGGTGCACTTACCTACATACAAGCAATACACTCATATACATAAAATAAAAATTGAAAAAATAATAATAAAAGAAGGTCTTTGTAGCTGGAGGCCTTGCTCAATAAGAAAGCATTTGCCAAGCATTCAAGAGGTCCTGAACTCCATGCCCAGCACTGAAAGAGGGGTTTTAAAAAAATGCTGATTGCTGACATTCAGGAGGCAGAGGCAGGTAAATCTCTGTGAGATCAAGGTCAGTGTGGATTACAGAGCCAGTTCCAGGCGAGCTTGGACTATAAGGAGATCTTTTCTCAAAACAAAGCAAAATACAGAAACAAACAACAACAAAAATAGGTGTTTACCATAACAAAATAAACCAGAGTCACTCACTGGCTATCTGAGCTCCATCTAAAAGCAGACTTAACTTTTAGCAAGCTGTGTAGTCTTTCCATACAGTTTTCCATGAAAACAGTTTCTACAGCTATTACCTCCAAAAAATCCTTTTGGGAATCCCTGGCCTAATGACCTAATTTCCTTTCCACTGAATAGCCTTGCAGGAAACTAGAGGCCTGGCACTAAGACAGCAATACTACATAGTGTACAAAAGGGCACACTACTAGGTAGAAGGTTTTTTGTAAGCAATATTTTATGCAAAAAGGTTCAATCTGGAAGCAAGTGACAAATCTAGGAGAAAGAATTTCAAGCCAGTTTCTTTCTTTACTTAAAAAATACATTTTGTTTTGTTTTGTGACAGGGTCTTGCTATATAGCTCTGGCTAGCCTGGTACTTGCTATGTGTAGCCTAGGCTAGACTTGAACTTGTCCTCCCACCAACTCTCGAGTGCTGGGTTATAGGCATGTGTCACCATGTCCAGTATGACTTTTTTTTGTTTTGTTTTGTTTTGGTTTTTGAGACAAGGTCTCACTATGTAGCCCTAGCTGGCCTGAAACTTGCTATGTAGATCAGGCTGGCAGAACCCAAAAATTCGCCTGCCTCTGCCTCCCAAGTGCTCGGATGAAAGTTGTGTGCAACCATGCTCAGTGATTAATATATATATTTTCTTTTTTTCCTTGGTTGTTTTGAGACAGGGTCTCCCTGTAGCCCCAGCTGACCTGGAACTCACTATGTAGACCAGGCTAGCCTCGAACTTACAGAGATCCGCCTGCCTCTGGCTCCCAAGTGCTGGGATTAAAGGCGTGCACCACCACACCTGGCTGATTAATATTTTTTTTAAAGCATGTTTCAGTTAACACTGCAGAGTCTGTGTCTTCAATGTCCACAAGGACACAAGTCTGTGAACTTACTAGTGACCAAAGCGGCAGTGCAGAGCAGCCAGGTTCAGAGCAGCATATCTCAGGCTCCGGCCATAGCCTTCTTCCCCGTTGCTTTTGCTTTCGGCTCCAGTGAGAATCAGGCGGTCAAAATAATGAAGGAGACTGTGCGTTGAGCTGAAAACATCTTGGACACGGAGGTTGTTTAAGTAGCTGAGGTAATGCTAAAATAATAAATAATAGATTGTATCTTATGTAAGACTACTGAGAGCTCTGTTGGCTGTAAACACCTCTATGTCCCCCCATCCTTATGACAAGATGGCCATGTTTGAGCTTAGTCTTTTCCCTACAATCAGGAAAAGAGAGATTCAAGACGTTGACTTGGAACAGTTCTTGTCAGATGAAAATCAGGAGTTCCATTAGTGTTTGTGTCAGATTTATCCTAAATATATGAGCTATATCACTGGCTGTTAGGACCCATGAGTGATACAGGAGGGTAGCAAGTTGAGGCATTTAATGAACACTGAATTAAAGAAAACCTGAATTCATGTAAAAATTATAAATAAATCATTCCAAATGTCCCCTTAAGATACAGTGAGACCGATGAAAATTAATTTATCAAGTTCATTAGACATTTTGTTTTGAATCACAGAATTAAACCTTTCTCCTAAAAGGCAAATCAGTTACTAGAAAGCAAAGTAGAGCTGTTTTGACCTATGAATAAAGCTTGATTTCAGATTCAAATATTATTAACAGGTTTTCAGAGTAAAAGACCTAATAAGGAGTTAAATTATTGGATATTTAATTGTAAGAACATTCACAAAAGGAAGAAAAGAGCTTTTCAGCCCCCAAACTTTTTGTGTTAATCATTCTATCATCGCCTGTCCAAAGTCTACATCAGAGATGATGAGTAAAAGAACATCAGCAACAGCAGAGCCCACTGGCCCAAGGAGAGCAGGGTGTGCTCTGCAATTGGGGCTAAGCTGTTACTTGCCAACAATGATTTCTTTCAAGAACCTAGAATGACCAAATGACCATCATTTATATCACTACCTGAAACAATCAATAGCCTGGGCCTTTATTTCAAACTCAGCAACAAATTCTGGATAAGACTCACCGCTTCAGCAAAATCAGGATTAAATTTCAACAAGTTGTTCAATTCTTTCTGCAAAGAAGCTGGGGTGAGGGCTTTAGTCTCATCATTCTTTAACAAAGAAGCCTGAAAATTTAAAGTTGACAACTCAGTAGAAAGAAATGGTCAATAAACACAGGGAAATACATACTAACTAGCAACACCTGGCTGTTTTCTTTCTCTCTTGCCAGCCCTAGCTCACTGCCTCTCATTCTAAATTGGCCATGGAACACACTAGCATTCATCTCTTGACCATGTTTCCCTTCCCCTGAACATCAAGCCTCCCAAACAGCACTCCTCATCCATATACTCAGGCCTAACAAACCTAAGCGCTTTTCAATTTATACTTCAACCATTGCTTCTATCACTTTCTAGGCAAGGTGAGGTCTCAAAACCCCACATGCAATCTGCAGTTCCCCTTCTTGTAGCATCTGCCAGTTTATATTTAAGCTGTTATTTGAACTCTCCCACAACTGTAAACTCCTTGCAGACAGATCATGTGTTCATCCTTCTATTGCCAGTACTTGCAAAGTGCCTTATGGTATCCAGCTGCCCTGTCCCATGCTTAGCTATTTTATTTTACATAGGTGGAATCAGCAACAATTACAAAAAACAAACTGCTATGATTTGGATGTTCAATGTCTTCCTAAAAGCCCACGTTGGTACCTAGGTTTGAAGTCCTGAGGACTTCTGGGGACCTTTAAGAGGTAGGGCCTAGTGGCAGATATTAGGTCAACAGGCCTGTGCCCTCAAAAGTTATTTTAGGATCCATCTCTCAGTCTCATGGCTGCATGCTGCATGGCTAGAAATGAGACCACTTATTTTTTGTTTTTGGTCTTTTTGAGACAGGGTCTCCCTATAGCCCCAGCTGCCCTGGAATTCACTACATAGACCAGGCTGGCCCTGACCTCACAGAGATTCACCTGCCTCTGCCTCCAGAGTGCTGGGATTAAAGACAGGCGTGACCATGCCCAGGAACCATTTATAATTCTTTATATCATTACAATCACAAAAATCTTCAAAATATGGAAAGGCAAATCTGTAACACTATCACCTAGAAATAATACCATGACTAATGCTAAGATTACAGGTGTGTATCACCATACTTGGTTACAGTAGTGTTTTTTTTGTGGCAGGGTCTCTGGCCTGGAATATGATATGCAGACTAGGCTTCTGCCTCTGCCTCCACACTGCTGGGATTAAGGTATATGTAACTACACCCAGCTATAGCAGTATCCTAGACTTTATGATGTATATGTGTAATTACAGATATAGGGTAGGTATAACCTGGTACAAATATATAATCCTACCACTTGCAAGGCAGCAACAGAGAATCAAGAGTTCTAGAAACAACCTGGGTTACATACTGAGACAATGTCTCAAAAAAAAGTAAATAAGTAAGGGGCTGGAGTGATGGCTCAGCAGTTAAGAGCACTGGCTACTCTTGCAGAGGACCTGAGATTGATTCCCAGCACCCACATGGCAGCTAACAGCTGTTGGGAACTCCAGTTCCAGGGAATCTGATGCCTTCTTTTGACCTCTGCAGGCATTGCAAAACACAGGTACACTTACATACATGCAGGCCATATACTCATATACATAAAATTTAAAATAAATAAAATATTTTTTTAAAATATAAATAAATAAAAATAAACCAAGCATGGTAGCCCATGCCTATAATCACAGAACTTAGAATGCAGGAGGATCACATTAGTTCAAGGCCAGTACAGTTGAGAGAGAAAGAGAGAGAGAGAGAGATATCCAAGCCAGCCAGGGCTCTACAATGAAACCCTGTCTTTAAATATATATATTAAATTTTTATCTCTTTTCATATAATATTATGAACTTTTGTCTCATCATTGGTCTTTGAAAATAAGCTCTAAAGCAAAATTAAGTCTTTCACTCACCTTTATTGCAAATACTTTCCCCCATTTTGTTGTTTGCCTTTTAATTACGTTGGAGATGTGATGACAAGCAGATGATCTCCTACATGGTTTCTTGTACAGCTTTTAAGCTCATAAAGGTTTTCCCAACCCAAAGATCAGTTAAAAGTTACCATGTAGTTCCTTCTAGTCTTAATTATAGCTTTGCACATTTTCATTTAACCCTTTACTTCATCTGTATTGCACTAAGTTCTGATGGTGAAGTGAGGATCCACTTGACCAGTATTTTTTCCTTATAGTTAATACTCATAGCCATAAGGCTGGGCTATGTAGTTAGCCAACCATACATGTGGGCTTTCCATTCTGTATGAAATTCACAAATGGAGCTACTTCCACAAATTTTAATTTTTTTGATTTTTATTTTTTGAAGATAGGTTATTACTATGTAGCCCTGGCTGACTTAGAACTTCCTGTGTAGACTAGGCTGGCCTTGAACTCAGAGATCTGCTATACCTCTTCCTCATGAGTGGTAGGATTAAAGGTGTGCAATCATCACACCAGGCTAAGATTTAAATATTAGATCTTTTTTCCAGAAGAACATTTATGACCAAAATTAAGAAAAGCAAGAAAAATAGAAAATTAAAAGCTTACTTTATATTAAAATGACAAAGCGGGGCTAAAGATATGGCTCAGCAGCTAAAAGCACTGATTAAGAGCAGTGACTGCTCTTCTAGAGGACCCAGGTCCGATTCCCAGCACCCACATGGTGGCTAACAACCATTCGTAGCTCCAGTTCCAGGGGATCCAACACCTTCTTTTGGTCTCCAAGGACAATCCATGACATGTGTACAGTTACCCACATGCAGTCAAAATACTCAAACACAGAAAATTTAAAAAAATAAAATAAAATAATCCAAAACAAAAGCAAAACTAAATAAATAGTTGAGAAAAGGAAAGGAAGTCAAGGGTTTGGCCTGTTGGTCACATACCATTATCAAATGCACCTGTATTATAATGTTCATAGAAAAAATAAAATCACACAAAAGAGGAAAGTACCCAGAGCTACAGTTACTACCAGAGAAGAAAAGAGAAGCAAGGGTAAAGGGCAATAAACTCAGTAATAGTACACAGATAGGACATGCACAGAATGTCACATGAGTTTAAAAAGTTCATGATAAGTTACAGAATTAACATACCTGCTGAGAAAGAAAAAATTCTGCTTGTTTTTGGGACAGAGGCCCACTGCAGGATACCTCCTCTTCTCTGGAAAGTGAAAGCAAAAAATAGTAAAGAATTACACAAGAGTAAAAATGGTATTTGCAAATCACGTAAATTCTTCAAGTGTTCAAGGCAAGGTATGGTGATCCTTGGCTACAATCCCACTACTCAAGTGAGATAGGAAGGTGGCAAGTTCAAGGTCATCCTGGACTATACAGGAAGAAGCTATCTCAAAAAACAAAACAAACAAACAAAAAACCCATCACTGCCAGAAAGTATTGAAAGCAGGGATGCAAGTAGATATTTGTAGACCTATGTTTACAATGGCATGATTCAGAAAAGCTAAAACATAGAAGCAACTGAACTATCCATTCACAAGTGTTATCAAGGCAAAATGTGATATGTGCATACAGTATATTATTATTCTGTATTTTAAAAAGGAAATTCTGGAGCCAGGCATAGTGGTGCACACCTTTAATCCCAGCACTGGGGAGGCAGAGGCAGGTGGATTTCTGTGAGTTCAGGTCAGCCTGTCTCAAACAAACAAACAAACAAACAAACAAAAAACAAGAATATTTAACTCATCAACTTATGGACTTCCAGTGGTTCATTGTATTAGTATCTAAGGTATACTTCTGTAACAATAATTTAAACAAAATAAACACAGAAACTGCATATGTGATATGATCTTAGTTTTATTTAAGTTTGAAAAAAAAAAAGGAAATTCTAAATTCTGGGAAGGAAAGATGGCTCAGCATTTAGGAGCACATACATCCAACGCATACAGAACACATCCTCTTGGTCAGACCTACACTAAACAATAGAGGCAATGAAGCTGGGCGTGGTGGCGCACGCCTTTAATCCCAGCACCCGGGAGGAGGGGCAGGCAGATCTTTATGAGTTCAAGGCCAGCCTGGTCTACATAGTGAGTTCCAGGCCAGCTGGGGTTCCAGGGAGACTCTGTCTTAAAAAAGACCAAAAAAGGGGCTAGAAAGATGGCTCAGTGGTTAAGAACACTGGCTGTTCTTGCAGAAGACCTGGGTTTGAATCCCAGCACAACTCCAGTTCCAGGCAGCCTCTTCTGTCCTCTGAGGGCATTGCACGACATGGATGCACTTACCTACATGCAGGCAATACTCCATACACATAAAATAAAAATAATAAAATATTTTTAAAAAAAGACCCCCCCCCAAAAGAAACAATGTAGTGAAATTAAGACAGAAAAGTCTTAACTCTCAAGGAGTGAGAAGGCAAGAGAAATAAATAAGTAAGGTAGCCAGCCTAGACTACATAGGTAATTCCAGACAAGCCTAGGCTATGTAATAAGACCTTTCTCAAAAATAAATAAACAAGCTCTGCTCACAGGTGGTGCACTTACATATGCGCAGGCAAAACACTCATACACATAAAATACAAACAAAAAAAGTCTTTAAAAAAATATTAAACAAAACCAAACAAATCTGGTGTGTTAATACCACACCTTTAATCCCAGCACTCGAGGCAGAGGCAGGTGAATCCTTGTGAGTTCGAGGCCAGCCTGGTCTACATAGTGAGTTCCAGGACAGCTGGGGCTACAAGGAGACCCTGTCTCAAAAAGACAAAAAAACAAACAAAAAAAAGAAACCAGGGAAGAGCACCTCGGGTGACCTGAATTAGAAACTGGACTAGACTGCTGGAGAAACAGAAAGGAAGAGAGTGAGAAGGCTGAGAAAGAAGTCAGAGATGAAATGGCTGGCTAAGGCAGACACTAGG
>NW_008343207.1:3725594-3738481 GCF_000622305.1 Nannospalax galili | reverse complement strand
AACAGACTGGCCTTGAACTAACAGAAATCTGCCTGCTTTTGCCTCCCGAGTGCTGGGATTAAAGGCGTGCACCACCACACCCAGCTTCTATTTATTTTTTTAATTAATTTTTATTTATTTATCTATTTATTTTTGGTTCTTTTGAGACAAGGTCTCCCTGTAGCCCCAGCTGGCTTGGAACTCACTATGGAGACCAGGCTGGACTTGAACTCACAGAGATTCACCTGCCTCTGCCTCCCAAGTGCTGGGACAACAGGCCTGAGCCACCAGGCCCAGCAGAAATTTGAGTTTAACAAAGGACCACTCACGAAAGTAAGAGCAGGGGACAGAAAAGTCTTAAGGGACAGATAACAATGGGACACCTTTACATTTAGGCCTGGGAATACTTCTTCCTAGTTACCAGATTCCCAAGAATATAGAGGTCACATGACAAGAACTGTGACCCTACAGCCGCCCCTATAATCAAAGGAATGGAGTCAGTGAATCTACAGTGAGGTCAGGACTTCAATCTCCTTCTACCAGCCAACCCCAAATCATAGAGTAGTGAACATCAATGCAGCCCATGAACAAAACTCCTGGATCTGGAGGGACAGAAAAGGGAATACCAGCACATGAACTCTGAAATAAAGTGGATTTGTAGCACTTTCAGTCATGCTGTGCCACAGGAAAAGGATTCCTGAGAGGAACAATCAAATTACCTTACAGATACATCCAGTTCCTCTTTTTCCATTTTTCCCTCACCATCCTCTCTATTGGTAAGCTCCATGTCAGCATCTTCCACTGTCTTTTTCTCCCCGTTTTGGAAGTATTGCTGGAGGGCAGTGTACAGCTTAAATACTTGACTGAAAGAAAGCTTACTGTAGGCCAAGATCATGTGACGCAGAAATAAACCTACAAAATAAAGACCACAGACAAGATGAAAGTATTAACATCCCCTTACACAAGGCAGTGACCATGTGGCACAATTCTTCCTTCAAAAGACTCACAGACACTTGTAGGTGCTGTCCCTTCTAGAATGTTATTCCCTCAAGCTTTACATTCAGGGTCACTCCTTTGCCATGCCCGCTCTCCTACCTTTATCCCCTGCAGCTTCTATTTTCTTTATTGCTATTATAACTCTCTGAAATGATCTTTTTATTACATGTGACTTTAGCCTAAAGGCCAAAAAGTGGTTAGATTATGTATTGATTTGCTATTTGCCATCTGCCTCCCCTCCTCCCAACACAATATAAATTGAAGAGGAAAAATCTATGTCTACACAGAAGAGAAATAAATTAACTCATATTGAGAAACATAAAAATTACCATGCAAAAGAGACAGAGGGATGGAGTACAGGCACAAAGTTAGAAAAGCATCGAAGAAATGGCATGTTTTTACGAAGTTTGTGCACTATAATAATAGCATACTTTTACTTACCTCTCTTCCTAAGTTTGGCAGATGACCCTCACTTACAGTTGCACAATACAGGCAAGTGATCCGCAGGACTGTGAAAAGAGCTGGGAAACCCTAAAGACCCCAGAACCAGGCTAACTATTATAGATAAAACAGAGGTGCTTTTCCGCAAGTTAATTATTGTTAAATAAAGAGCAAAATGGTATGGCAATAAATACAAACCACAATGTATCCAATATCCCTATTCTATTTGTTCATGTATACCAAAGTAATGACAGATGTCACTCAGAAAGCTGCTTACTTCAATGAAAACACGCTCTGCTCTTCTGAGAAGTTTCATACCTACTACACTTGTTTTGTGAACCTCTGGTTCAGTTCCAGAAAAAGAATCTGAAAGGTCATCAAAAAATTGTTCCATATCCTTCAATTCTCCTTCGGCCATCAGTTTGATTCTGAATGAGAAAATTGAGGTGCATATTTTAGGAAGGCCCACTGAACATCTCCCATGTTTATATTCCTGCATTACCAACAATATTCTACTTTAAAGGCGGTTTCAAGATTTGTATAATACTACGGCATGTAAAACAAATTTCATAATCCAGAATGTCACCCCATATTCCTAACAAGTATCATACATTGCTCTCTTCCCATTCATAAAATTTGTCAAAGTACATTAGCCCATAAATATGGAATTATCTGAAACTAAAAAGAATGAGGTAATTTCATATGGACTTATTATTATGGGGTTAGGGAGGTGAAAATTTTTGTGTCTAATGCTATCCATTAAAAGTAAAGATACTTAGAAAAACAACCCCTAGAATAAACACAGCTTTTTTTTTTTTGAGACAGAGTCTCATGTATCCCAGCTGGCATCCAACTTGCTATATAGCCAAAGATAACCTTGAACGTCCTTTTTTTTTTTTTGGTCTTTTTAAAAAATTTTTATTATTTTTATTTTATGTGTATGAGTGTATTGCCTGCATGTATGTGAGTACACCCATGTCATGCAATGCCTTGGAGGTCAGAAGAAGGCGTCGGACTCCCCTAGAACTGGAGTTAAGGATGGTTCGTAGCCGCCATGTGGGTGATGGGAATTGAACCCAGGTCCTCTGCAAGAGCAATCAGTGCTCTTAACCACTGAGCCATCTCTCCAGCCCTTTTTTGGTCTTTTTGAGACAGGGTGTCTCTGGAGCTTATTTCAGCCGGCCTGAAATCACTGTGTAGACCAGGCTGGCCTTGAACTCACAGAGATCCTCCTGCCTCTGCCTCCAGAGTGCTGGGTCTAAAGGCATGTACCACCACACCCAGCTTAATCTTGAACTTCTTTTTTATTATTATCATTTATTATTTTTATTTTATGTGTATGTGTGTATTGCCTGCATATAGGTAAGTGCCCACAGAGGACAGATAAGGCTGTCAGATCCCCTGGGACTAGAGTTACAGACAGTTGTTAGCTGCCATGTGGGTGCTGGGATTTGAA
The DNA here is from genome assembly GCF_000622305.1 of Nannospalax galili. Classification (NCBI taxonomy): domain Eukaryota; kingdom Metazoa; phylum Chordata; class Mammalia; order Rodentia; family Spalacidae; genus Nannospalax; species Nannospalax galili. Next base: position 3,735,609 of record NW_008343207.1, on the reverse strand, counting down.
CCTGGGTCTTCTGCAAGAGCAACCAGTGTTCTTAACCACTGAGCCATCTCCCAGCCCAACCCTGAACTTTTTTTTTTTTAATATTTTTATTTATTATTTTTATTTTATGTGTATGAGTGTATTGCCTGCATGTGTGTAAGTGCACCCATGTCATGCAATACCTGTGGAGGTCAGAAGAAGGCATCAGATTCCCCTGGAACTGGGGTTACAGATGGTTGTTAGCCACTATGTGGGTGCTGGGACTCAAACCTGAGTCCTCTGCAAGAGCAGTAAGTGCTCTTAACCACTGAGCCATCTCTCCAGCCCCCCAACCTTGATCTTCTTAAAGGCGTACAGCACTACACTCAGTTTATGCAGTGCTGTTGATAAAACTCAGGGCTTTATGCATGCTTGGCAAGGCCCTAAAGATGTATTTTTAAAATTAATTGCTTGTGGTGGCGCATGCCTTTTATCCCAGCACTTGGGAGGCAGAGGCAGGTGGATCTTTGTGAGTTCAAGGCCAGTCTGGTCTACATAGTGAGTTCTAGGACAGCTGGGGCTACAAGGAGACCCTGTCTCAAAAAACATCAAAAAAAAAAAAAAAAAAAAAAAAAAAAAGAATTAATTGCCACCCATTCTTGTAATTTTCATTCACACTGATCCCTTTCCATATATACTGCACAAAAGGAAATGAAGTTTACCTGATCTGTACTGAATTTGCCAGCTGAGGACATGATTCTTCAATTAGCTTGTACAGTTTTGACAGTGTAATATCTGGGCCCTGTATAAAGGAGAAATAGGAAGGTTACAGATAAGCTAAAGAACTAGAGCTCAGTATACACCCTCAAACAAATTCATTTATCAGCCACTCTGCTTTAACAATCATTTCAAACAAGAAATAAGGAATCAGGATTTTCCTACCTACCTAAAACACTAAGTAATACCTCACCCTTGCTTCCTATTCTTGTTTAGTTAATGAAATGGACTAAAATGGGGAAAAAAATATGATTCATAGGACAAAGTTCTCTAGTACCTTCCTTCTGCACTGTCATCCTGGTAACATGGTAACTCTCTGAGCTCATTTCCTTCATCCATTAAATGCACATAATAATCATTATCTCCTTTGTTTATGGCAAAGATTAAGCAAGATAAAGCAAAGGGCTTTGTACACTACACAAAAAGCACTACACAAAGGTAGATGCTCTAGATTTGACAAACAATCATATTTAATCTTTAATCGTTCCCCCAAACTCAGGCAGGAAGGCAGACATAGTATAAGCTCAACACAAACCAAATACCATATGGGGCAGAGTATACAACCTCAACTATCAGGGAGATTACAATCTAGGAGAGGCTTAAAATATACATTCAGAGGGCTGGAGAGATGGCTCAGCGGTTAAAAGCACTGACTGCTCTTACAAATGACCAGGGTTTGATTCCCAGCACCCACATGGCAGCTAACAACCATCTGTAACTCGAGTTCCAGGGGATCCAACGCCCTCTTCTGACCTCCTCAGGCACTGCACGACACAGGTGCACTTACATACATGCAAGCAATACACTCATACACATAAAATAAATAAATATTAAATATACATTGAATCTTTTTTGTAAAGTTGACAGTATATACAGTACTTTAGATGTGGGTAACCCAGCAATTCTACTTCTTGGGAAAATGTATTTGACATGCATTCTTTCAAAGGAACCTGTAAATCTAAAAATATAAACACTTTAATTTTTTAAAAATATGGTAGTTATTATTTTAAAAAATATTTTATTATTTTTATTTTATGTGTATGCGTGTATTGCCTACATGTAGATAGTGCACCTGTGTCATGCAATGCCCGCAGAGGACAGAAGAGGCTGTTGGATCCCCTGGAACTGGAGTTACGGACAGTTGTTAGCTGCCATGTGGGTGCTGGGATTCAAACCCGAGTCTTTTGCAAGAACAGTCAGTGTTCTTAACTGTTGAGCCATCTCTCCAGCCCTGGTATTTATTATTTTTATTTTATGTGTATGAATGTATTGCCTCATGTGTATAAATGCACCCATGTCATGGAATGCCCTTGAAAGTCAGAAGAAGGTGTTGGATTCCCCTGGAACCAAGTTAAGGACAATTGTTGGCTGCCATGTGGATGCTAGGAACCAAACCCCGGTCCTCTGCAAGAGCAGCTAGTTCTCTTAACCACTGAGCCATCTCTCCAGCCCCCAAATCCTTAATTTATAATAGTTAAAAATTATGTTATCTTGGCTGGGCATGGGGACTCATGTCTTTAATCCCAGCACTTGGGAGGCAGAGGCAGACAGATCTCTGTGAGTTCAAGCCTAGCCTGGGCTACATAGCAAATTCCAGGCCAGCCGGAGCTACAGGGAGACTCTGTCCCAAAACGACCAAAAAAAAAAAAAAGTTATCTTGTGAAACGTGATGCCAACAATAAAAAGAATATTCGAATATGGTGATATGAAAAGATCCCTCTCCACAATGTTAGATTTGTTGAAAGGAGCAATCTATAGAAATACCATTTATCAAGATCCATTTCAAACTAGAACTCAACCAACAGATGAATTAATAGGGACACTCTCTGAAAAAGAACAGAATTGGAAGTATATAGAATTATCTTTTACTCTATCCAAACCTCTGTTGATTAGTTAAGTGGTTATATTTTTCCTTCTCTTTTTTTTTTCCTTTTTTGTCTTTTTTGAAACAGGGTCTCCCTGTAGCCCCAGCTGGCCTAGAACTTACTATGTAGACCAGGCTGGCCTCAAACTCACAGAGCTCCTCCTGCCTCTGCCTCTCAAGTGCTGGAATTAAAGCCATGCACCACCATACCTGGCTTATTTTCTCTCTCTCTCTCTCTCTTTTTTTTTTTTTTTTTTTTTTTTGAGACAGGGTCTCCCTGTAGCCCTAGCTGTCCTGGAACTCACTATGTAGACCAGGCCGGCCTTGAACTCACAAAGATCCGCCTGCCTCTGCCTCCCAAGTGCTGGGATTAAAGGTATGCGCCACCATGCCCAGCTCTTTTTTCTTTTCTTGAGATACAGATTCATTATACAGCCCTGGCTGGCCTGGAACTCACAGAAATCTACCTGCCGCTGTTTCCCAAGTGCTGGAATTAAAGGCATGGGCCATCATGCCCAGCTTAAAAATTAATTTTAGAAGTCAAACAGTAAGTAAAGGAGTTAAGGTCTACTGGAAATTATTTTTTGTATATACTTTGATGAAAAGTATATATATTTGATATATTTTGTATATACTTTGATAAAAACTAGTAGTTAGCTATGCAATAATCAGAAAACATTCCAAATGGAAAAAAGAAAAGAAAAAAACCTAGCTTATATCAACTGGACAGATGGCTCAGCAGTTAAGAGCACATATTGCTCTTTTAGAGGACAGAAGTTTGGTTCCCAACACCCACAACAGGCAGCTCACAAAAGCCTGTAACTCCAGCTTCACGGGATCCAACACCCTGTTCTAGCCTACATAGGCACCAGCACCCATGTGGAATACACTCAGACACTTTTTGAGACAGGGTCTCCCTCTAGCCCCAGCTAACCTGGAACTTCCTATGTAGACCATGCCCAGCTGATAAATAAAAATAAATCTTTTTTTAATAAGAAAAACTTGTTAAAAAATAAATCTTTAAAATAAATTTTAAAAACCAGTTCATTCAGGTATGGTGACCCACCCCTTAATCCCAGCACTCAGGGATTAAAGGCAAGAGGCAGAGGCAAATTGTAAGATCTGGGCAAGCCTATTCCAGGCCAACTGGGGCTACAGGAAGAAGACCCCGTCTCAAAAAGACCAAAGAATAGGGGCTAGAGAGATGGCTCAGCAGATAAGAATACTGACTGTTCTTACAGAAGACCCAGGTTCAAATCCCAGCACCCACAAGGCAGCTAACAACAGTCCATAGCTTCAGTTCCAGGAGATCCAACAGTCTCTTTCTGTCCTCCACAGGCATTGCATGACACAGGTGCACTTACCTACATGCAGGCAATACACGCATACACATAAAATAATAAAAATAAAAAATTTTTTAAAAAAAGAGCAAAGAAAAAAAGTAAACAAAACAAAACACAGATTATGCTAAAACAGGCAGGTAGGTGTAGGAACCAGAATTACTATTTCTTTTCTGTAGTTACTAAAATTTTAGAATTATGACTTTTCATTATAGTAATACAGATGGGACTGGGAGCTACAAGTTATAGAAACACTGTCCCTTAGTTAGCCTGAGCATTTTGTCCTACACTGTTACTTTAAAAATCCCTTTCCTCTGCGGGGTGTGATGGTGCAAGCCTTTAGTCCCAGCACTCAGGAGGCAGAGGCAGGCAGATCTCTGTGAGTTCAAGGCCAGCCTGGTCTACATAGTGAGTTCCAGGCCAGCTGGGGCTACTGGGAGACCCTGTCTCAAAAAAAGACCAAAAAAAAAAAAAAAATGCCCTTCCTCAACAAATAGGATTTTTTTTGGTCTTTTTTGAGACAAGGTCTCCTGGTAGCCACAGTTGGCCTAGAATGCACTATGGAGACCAGGCTGGCCTGTGAGATCCACCTACCTCTGCCTCCCAAGTGCTAGGATTAAAGGCATGCATCGGCTACGCCCAGCTGAACAAACAGAATTTTTTAAATACTTCATAAATCAAATTGAGTGGCTAAAATGTAACTCTGAGTACTAATTTTTTCAGGTTTATCTCTTAAGATCCTAAAATTTGGGTACAGGCCTCGCACTCTCTCTGTACCACCACCGTTCAACAACAATTGTTCACACTTCAAGAGCCATCTGAACATTCCACTTTCTCTAAAAAGTCCTCCTCATTCACCTGAGTACATCTTCCCTCTCTAAGAGGACAAACCATTCATTCATCTCAGGAATAACTGTCCAAGCAACTGTTCTAGGCTTTGGGGTCGCAAGGATGAATAAAAATCAGAACAAGGGCTAGAGAGATGGCTCAGCGGTTAGGAGCACTGACTGCTCTTGCAGAGGACCTGGGTTCGATTCCCAGCACCCACATGGCTGCTACGAACCGTCCTTAACTCCAGTTCCAGGGGAATCCGATGCTCTCTTCTGACCTCTGGGGCATTGCACCACACAGGTGCACTCACATACATGCAGGCAATACACTCATACACATAAAAATAAAAATATTTTTTAAAAAACTCAGAACAAAATACTGCTCTCCTCAGGTTAGTCTGGTTCAGGAACACAGACATCACAAAAATCACATAAACAAAGGGGCAAAAAATGTACAGCTGATTAAAGCAAAGTATATTAAAATGAAAAGTATGAGATAACATGAGCATTTACTATATGCTAATGAATGCTAATTGTTTCTCTCATTTTTCGCAAGCTGAGACCCAAAGGGTTTAACGACTATGCAGCTAGTTAACAGTGGAGCTACAACCTGAGTCTCCAAAATGAAATGAAATATCGCAAGTGCTTACTACACATAAACGTTCGATCAACACTTATGTGTCATTACTCTATTACAGTCTACTACGATAAGAAGCATGTACGATTCCTCTCCTGGTATCCAAAGCTCAGGACTATGTGTACCCCACTTTACAGAAGACGGAGGATCTGAAATTGTAACTCTCCCCACAGTCACCCAGGTAATACAGGAGCCTGCCGCAGACCTGCAAAAAGAATGCATGTAGAGCACCTGCCCATCTAAGGGGGCCGGTGGGCACGTTCACCTGTAGTAGAGGCAAGAGCAGCTGGTTGAGCTTCCGCCGCTCCAGGAGACTGACGGCGCCCTCGCCCGTGCGGCCCATCTCGTTCAGCAGCACCAGCACTGCGATCTTATATGGCGTCACCCAGTCCTTGATGCCAAACACGTTGGCGTGCACGACCCCGTTGGTCATCATCGGATTGAAATATAGGCTCTCGTGGACGCTGGCCATGACAGTCCTCCGAGACTAGTCTCGGAGGGCCGCCACGCGCCGCGTCCAAGAGCCGGCTCAGGCCATGGCTCCAGCCACCAGACACCTCTCCAGCCCGCGATGTTTCCCAGCGCGGGATCCTCGGTATCCCGGCATGCCTTCGGCCAATCATACACCACAAGGAAAACTGACAGTCAATCAAAATAGCCAAAAGTCCAGCGAGGGGTGGGACAACTGTGGTGCACCTGAAAATGAGTTCCCTACAGGAACTCTAATCAAAGATGAACAGGTTCCCTGTCGACGTGGGCAGGGGCCTGGTATAAAGGAGGAAGCATCCTCGCTTGAGGTCAGAGATGAGGATTTTAAAACAGTTCAAAGCACTTTTTTCCTTTGGCTGTACTGGAGATTGAACACAGAGCTTCGTGTATGCTAGGTAGGGAAGCGCTCCAACGTAGAGACACACCTTTTTTTTTTTTTTTTTTTTTTTTTGAGACAAAAGTCTTCATAAATATCTCTAGGTCGCCTGTGGTACTCCTACCCTGACCTCCGCAGTAGCTGAGATGAATGACAGACATGCGCTATCCTGCCCAAATTGCGTCTTTAAATGATTGTATTTAAAAAGAACGAAATTAGATTTGCACCTTTAAATTATATTTTCAAACTGGATGTAGTGGTATATGCCCTTAATCCCAGCACTCCAGAGGCATGAGGATCTCCACAAGTTCGAGGCTAACCTGGTCTACGTAGTCAGTTGGCCAGGCAAGGACACATAGCAAGACCCAGCCTCAGAAAAGTTATTTCTTTATTCATTCATTCATTCATTCGTTCAGTTTGTTGTTTTGAGACAAGGGGTTTTTTGGGTTTTGTTTTTGTTTTTTGAGGGGTTTTGTTGTTGTTAGATTCGGGGAGGGGAGCGTGTTTTGAGACCCGGTCTCCAGAGTGGCCTCAATCTCACAGAGATCTGTTGGGGACTCCTGCTGTGTAAAGTAGTAGCCTCTTCATGTCCGGAAAGCCCACGGGCTCAGATTCAAATGCAGAGACTCCTTTTTCAGCAGCCGCCACAGAGACTCCTTTTGAAGCAGCCGCCACAGAAACATGGCCTCCTGCTCTGGAAATGCCAGGCTTTCCTGTGTGATTTTTCAGGCAGTCTAGGGCAGCCTGGCAGGAGCTTACCGCCACATGTAAATGTGGCATCCTAAAAGTACCTATCAGCTAAGGTTTTTACTACCACCCCCACGGTATAAAGTGTCCTGGTTTTTCCTCAATAATTGGAGCTGGATCATCAAGACTTGGAGCTGAGCTGAGTCACTGAATAAAAGAGCTGTAACACGGACTAAGCTGAGTCCCATGTCTTATTGCCTATGATCCAGTCTTCCCTGGAGGCGCTATCCTTCCATCAACGACTCACGGAAATCCAGCTTTAGCCCTCCTGCACCTCTCCTCGTGACCCCACAGCTGAAGGCCCCGAACTTAGAGAGAGAGTGCACGGGTCAAATTTGGGCAGAACTCCACCGAGCCAGCCTCGGTAGCAGAGACCCACAGAGACTGGAGAAGCAAGGACCCATGGCAACGCGCTGCGGGACCGCCGCCCTCCAGGTGCACGCAGGGGACCGGCGCCACACTAGCAGCTGGCGCCCGGAGGTCCCTGTACACCCCAAAGAGATCTGCCTGCCCCTGCCTCCTGAGTGCTGGGATTAAAGGTGTGGACCACCACACCCGGCTCATTTTTTGGTCTTTTTAAGACAGGGTCTCTCTGTAGCCTAGAACTTTCTGTGTAGACCAGGCTGGACTTTCTGTGTAGACCAGGCTGGACTTGATTTCACAGAGATCCATCCACCTGCTTCTGCCTCCCTAGAGCTGAGATCAAAGCATGCACCACCACGCCCGGCTCATTATATTAATTGCTCATTATAATAATTTTTAAAGTCAAAATTTTGGGGTTTTCAGCCGGGCGTGGTGGCGCACGCCTATAGTTCCAGCACCTGGGAGGCAGAGGCAGGCGGATCTCTGTGAGTTCAAGGCAAGCCTGGTCTACATAGCTCCAGGCCAGCTGGAGCTACAGAGAGACCCTGTTTCAAAAAGAACAGAAAACAGAAAAGAAAATTTGGGGGTTTTCATCTTATTCTGCCTTTTTAAAAAAATATTATTTTTATATTTTTATGCGTATGCTTGTATTGCCTGCATGTAGGTAAGTGCAGGCGTGTCGTGCAATGCTGGAGGACAGAAGAGACTGTCGGATACCCTGGAACTGGAGTTACAGACAGTTGTTAGCTGCCATTCTTCCAGGTAGGGGAGAGTTTTTATTTATTTATTTATTTATTTATTTATTTGGTCTTTTTTGAGACAGGGTCGCCCAGTAGCCCCAGCTGGCCTGGAACTCACTATGTAGACCAAGCTGGCCTTGAACTCACAGAGATCCACCTGAAAAACGAATGAACAGTGGTTTTTTTTTTCTCAACATCTCACAAATGCCGTTTGCAGACAGCGAGGTCAGGTTTCAAGGGCCATATCCTTATGTGAAATAGAGGCTAATATGACCTCCTTGTGCTATCTACACCTAATAAACCATGAAGTCTGGCAAATGAAGCCCTCTAGAGTAAATCCTCAGCCAATATTTTCACAATTCCCCATCCATTTATCTGTACCTTTCAAGGCAGTTAGTTCTCTTAAAGCTTAAATTATTGTCAGTGATTTTCCATTTTTATGTCACTTGAAGCAAAAAATGTATACTATTTACCTTTGGCTGCATACAACCACACACTGTACCTGTTTTCTTTGTTTTTGCCAATCCTGGTTTCTTTTTTTAAATTTTATTTATTTTATGTGTATGAGTGTTTTGTCTGTATGTATGTTTGTACCCATGTCATACAATGCCCACAGAGGCCAGAAAAGGGCATTGAATCACCTGGAACTAGAGTTGAGTCAGCTCTCTAGGCCCTGATTTCTTTTTATAATGAGTAATATGGTATTAGTTCACAAAACTCAGTTTGGATAAACCAGATGTGGTGGCATACATACATAATCTCACTACTCATGAGGCTAAGGCAGAAAAATTTAGACTTCCATGCTAGTCTGCCTACAGAATGAGACCCTATCTTAAAAATAAAAGGATGGAGAGATGATTTAGTGATTAAGGGCACTTGCTGTTCTTCCAGAGGATCTAAGTTCAGTTCCCAATATCCCCATCAGGCAGCTCATAATTGCTGTAACCCATGCTCCAGAGGATCCAACACCTGTCCTCTGTGGACATCTGCATACATGTGGCAGACACACACACACAAATAAAAATAAAATCTTTGAAAAGAATGAAAAGGAAGAAAAAATAAAAAAGGATGCAAACCTACAAAGGCTGACTGACAGTCGGAAAAAGGCATTGAGGGTTGAAGAGATGGCTCAACTGCTAAGAGCACTGGCTACTCTTACAAAGGACCCAGGTTGGGTTTCCAGCACCCACATGGCACCTAAAACTGCCTGGAACTCTGGTTCCAGAGGATCTGACCCCCCTCTTCTGGCCTTTGTAGACATTGCACACACATCGTTCACTTATATACAGGCAAACACACATACACATAAAATAAAAATTTTTTAAAAAAGAAAAGAAGACATTGAGGTTTAATTGAGCATCTGAGCATCATATACTTAAGGTTCATCCGTGTTACAGTATGGATCAGGGTATCATTCCTTTCAGTGGTTAAATAATAGTCCACTGTATGGCTAGATCACATTTTGTTTATACATTGATCAGTGGAGGAACATTTGGGTTATTTTCACCTTTTAGTTGCTGTGAAAAATGATGCTATTTACATGCATTACAAATTTCAGGAACTTTAATGTCAAAGGTTCACAAAAGAAAATAGTATTAACAAATAAAATATATTAAGGCTGGGCACACTTTTCATCCCAGCACTTAGGAGGCAGAGACAGGCAGATCTTTGTGAGTTTGAGGCCAGCCCAGTCTACATAGTGAGTTCCAGGACAGCGGGCTACATAGTAAGACCCTGTGTAAAAAAATATATTAACAAAATACAATATTTGAATGACTTAATTGCAGCAAGCTTGGGCAGGAGCCTCTGAGTACTCTCAGACCATCCTTCCCCAGAACATTTTAGACGATCAACAAATGTCAGCTTAATATTTTAATCTGTCTATCTCCATAGA
>NW_008343207.1:3715964-3725482 GCF_000622305.1 Nannospalax galili | reverse complement strand
CATTTATATATATACATATATATACAGAACATTGATGAATTCACACAATATAGGGTCTTTTGTATCTGGCTTCTTTCATTCAGCATATTTCTAAGGTCTATCTATATTGTAGCATGTGTCAGTGTTTCATTTCTTTTTATGCCTGTATAATATTCCACAGTGTAAAATAACATTTTGCTTACCCATTTCTCTGTTAACAAGTATGTGTTATTTCTATCTTGTGGCTATTATGTATAGTGCTGTTGTGAATTTTTATGTACATTTTTTTGAGACAGGGTCTCATTATATAGCCGTAGCTGGCCTGGAACTCAGTATGTACACTAGTCTGGCCTCAAACTCACGAAGATCTGCCTGCTTCTGCATGTGCTACAATATCTGGCTTCGTGTGCATACTTCTTTTAATTTATTTACTTTTATTTTATGTGTATGAGTGTTATGCCTGCTTGTGTGTAACTGCACCCGTGTCATGCAGTGTCTTCAGAGAGTAGAAGAGAGTGTTGGATCCCCTGGGATTGGAGTTACAGATAGTTGATAGTGCCATGTGGGTGCTGGGATTCAAGCCTGGTTCTTCTGCTGAGAACCAGTGTTCTTAACTGCTGAGCCATCACTCCAGCATCTTTGTGCACATTTTTTTTTTTGGTCTTTTTTGAGACAAGGTCTCCCTGTAGTCCCAGGTGGAATTCACTATGTAGACCAGGCTGGCCTTGAACTCACAGAGATCCGCCTGCCTCCTGAGTGCTGGGATAAAAGGTGTGTGCCACCTCACCTGGCCTTTTATCCCAGCACTCGGGAGGCAGAGGCAGGTGGATCTCTGTGAATTCAAGGCCAGCCTGGTCTACGTAGTGAGTTCCAGGACAGCTGGGGCTACAGGGAGACCCTGCTTCAAAAAGATTTAAAAAAAAAAAAAGGAAAAAAAAGAATGTAGCACCAAAAAAGCTACAAACTGTAAGAAGTACAAATTTAAGGACACTTTCTAGTATACAGCCCTCTTATAAAAAGACTCTGTCCTTCAGAGCCAGAATGAAAATTCGTTAGGAATTAAATGCTACACTGGACACTAGTGGTACAATCCACATTAGGTTAGGGATTAAATGGAATCTTCATGTTTTAGGGAAGGGGCTAACACAAGAAAGATCAACAAAGCACTTTAAACTCATGTCCGTGCAGCAGGTCAAATGATGCCCTTAAAACGATTTCCTTCACAACAGTACTGCCCTAGTGCTACCTTTCCGAGTCCTAGCCCCTAAGTGCTCATACTGGTGCTTGCCTACTTTATAGACTGGAGCAAATCCTGACAGAACGGGAATGTGGATTAGAAAAGACTGGGTGCAAAGGGGTCTCTGCCACTTTAGGTGTCTGTCACGATGCACAATATCCAATGAAGAAACCATCTAATCTAAAAAACAAATTCTGTCTTCAGCACATTCTTGGGATACATTCATGAAAAAAAATTCTATAGTAATGTCAAAATTACCTACTTTGTTCTGGATGTATTTTATTTTATAAAAGGAAATACAGTAGACTAGCAAAACTAAAAATCTATTTACCCTGTAACAACTGGTATTTTAAATGTTTTTATAAAAACAATTTTTCAGGCACTCTAACTTCTATGTGACAAAAATTTTAGCATTCTTTAATACCAATATTTTGCACAATTTTTTTGGTCTTTTTGAGATAGGGTCTCCTGTAGCCCCAGCTGTCCTGGAACTCACTATTGTAGACCAAGCTGGCCTCAAACTCACAGAGCTCTGCCTGCCTCTGCCTCCTAAGTGCTAGGACTACAGGCGTGCACAGCCAAATCCAGCTTCGAAATGAAGATTTTTAAAACATGCAAATTTAAAAGTTCCATATGTTAGAAAATTAGTATCAGATTAGTAAATTGGTAAATCCCAAAGTTCATATTATTTTGTCGTCAGTAATTTACTCCATGGTGCTGGAGAGATGGCTTGACAGTTAAGAGCACTCGCTGTTCATGTAGAGGACCTGAGTTCAGTTCCCAGCACCCATATGGCAGTTCACAGGTGTTGGTAACTCCAGGTCCAGGGGACCTGATATACTCTTTTGGCTTCAGTGGCACCAGGCATGCATGTGCTACACATACATACAGGCAGGCAAACACTCATACACATAAAATAATAATAAAATAAAACTTAAAAAAAATAACAGGTACAGTTTACTTTAAATCTTTGAAAAATCATAAATGAGGGCTGGGGAGATAACTCAATTGGTAAAGTGCTTGCCATTCAAGAAGGAGGACCTGAGCTATGTTCCAAGAGCCCACATAAAACAGCCCAGCATGGGGGATAGTGCAATAACTCAGTGGTGATTGCAATCAAGCAGTGACCTGAGTTCTTTCCCCAGGACCAATATAATAGAAGGACAGAATTGACTCCCACGAATTGTCCTCTGACTTCCACATGTGCACCATGGCACACACAAAATAAATGTTTAAAAGAAAAAAAGGAGCCTGCCCCCCACCCCACTCCTTCCCACCTAGTCTTCCTGTGCCTCTGCTGATGGCCCCAAGATCCCAAAGCCCTCAGTCCCTAGTGGCTCAGCCCAAATCTTTGTCCTGACCCCCCAGCCCAGCCAGCCTTCACCTATAAAGCAAGCTCAACCTTGAAAAAAGAAAAAAGAGCCTGGCTAATTTCAGCACTGGGGAGATTGAGACAGCCAGCCTAGCTTTATTGACAAGCCCCAGGCTAGTGAGAAAGCCTGTCTCAAAAATTGAGATGGGGGCCTGGAGAGATGACTCAGCAGTTAAGAACACTGACTGTTCTTGAAGAAGACCCGGGTTCGAATCCCAGCACCCACATGGCAGCTAACAGCTGTCCGTAACTCCGCCTCCAGGGGATCTGACAGCCTCTTCTGTCTTCCGCAAGCATTGCACGACACAGGTGCACTTACCTACAGGCAGGCAATACACACATACACATAAAATTTAAAAAATAAATAAAATATCTTTTAAAAATTTTGAGATGGATGGTACCTGAGAAACAATATCAAAAACACTGAACTTGGGCAGGGAGGGCAGAGGGAGCAAAACAACAAAACTACATAAATGTGAGACGGGCATGGTGGTACCTACCCTAATCTCAGCATTGGGGAAGTAAAAGCGGGGGAGGGTCACAGCAAGTTTTCTCTACACAGTGAGTTCTAGGCCACCCTAGTACATAGCTACACAGTAAGACCTTGTCTCAAAAACAAATAAATAAAATAATAAATAAAAGCCAGGTGAGGTGGTATAGGTCCTTAATCCCACTTCTTGGGAGGCAGAGGCAGGAGAATCTCTGTAAGTTCCAGGTGGGAGACCCTTGTCTCAAAAACACCAAAATAAATAAATCTTAAAAAAGTTTTTAAAAGCCTAAAGCCATTGTTTAGCTACAATAGAAAACAAGACTTAAAAAATTTGATAGGAGGGTTGGAGATATGGTTCAGAGGTTAGGAGCACTAGCTGTTCTTGCAGAAAACCCAGGTTCAAATCCTAGCACCCACATGACAGCTAACAACTGTCTACAGCTCCAATACGGGGCATCTGACACTGTTGTCTGACCTCTGTAGGCATTGCACGACATGGGTGCACTTACATACATGCAGGCAGTACACTCATACACATAAAAATAAATAAGTCAAAAAAATTTTTAAATATTGATAGGTATATGTTAAGAGTATGAGAAAGTAGGTTCTTTATAAAACTAGTAAGAATGAAAACTTCTACATCCTTTCTTTTTTGTGTTGTCTTTTTTGTTTTTGTTGTTGTTTTGTTTTGTTTTGTTTTGTTTTGTTTTTTGAGATAGGTTCTCCTTGTAGCCCCAGCTGTCCTGGAACTCACTATGTAGACCAGGCTGGCCTCAAACTCACAAAGATTCGCCTGCCTCTGCCTCCCGAGTGCTGGGATTAAAGGCATGCACCACCATGCCTGGCTACTTCCTTTCTTTGGACAATCTGATAGTGTACATGGAAGCCCTACAAATGTTTATATCCTTGGATTCCATTATCCTCTCTGAAATTTTTAAAAAATATTTTCTTGCGGCTGGAGAGATGGCTCAGCAGTTAAGAACACTGAATGTTCTTGCAGGAGACCCGGGTTCAGAACCCAGCACCTATATGGCAGCTAAAAACTGTTAGTAACTCCAGTTATAGAGGATTTGATGCCCTCTTCTGACCTCTGCGGGCATCGCACGACACAGGTGCACCTCTATACGTGCAGGTAATACATGTATACACATAAAATAAAAATATTTTTTTTGTCTTTTTGAGACAGGATCTCCCACTACACCCGGCCTAAAAATAATTTTTTAAAAAATATTTTCTTGCCAAGTGTGGTGGCACACGCCTTTAATCCCAGCACTAGGGAGGCAGAGGCAGGTGGATCTCTGTGAGTTTGAGGCCAGCCTGGTCTACACAGCGAGCTCCAGGACAGCTGGGGCTACAGGGAGACCCCGTCTCAAAAAGACCAAAAAAATATTTTTTTTCTTTTTGGGATTGGAGAAATGGCTTGGCGATTAAGAGCACTGGCTGCTCTTGCAGAGGACCCAGGTTCGGCTCCCAGCACCCACATGGCAGCTAACAACCGTCTGTAATTTCAGTTCCAGGAGATCTAATGCCCTCTTCTGACCTCCGTGGGCATGGCACAATGCAGGTGCACCTACCTACATGCAGGCAAATGCTCATACACACAAAATAAAAACAATAAATAAAAAAAGATTTTAATACTTTTATTTTTTGGGTGTAAGTGTATTGCCTGCATGTGTATAAGTGCACCCATGTAGTGCAGTGCCCTGAAGGTCAGAAGAGGGTGTCCAATCACTTGGAACTGGAGTTACAGATGGTTGTTAGCTGCCACGTGGGTGCTGGGATTTGGACTCAGGTCTTCTGGAAGAGCAGTCAGTGCTCTTTACTACTGAGCCATCTCTCTATCCCCCTCTTTCTGAGATTTAACCTGAGAGAATAATCATGAATATAATACTTTGTGAATTCATTATTCATTGATGTGTTCATTATAATGAAAAATTGGAGGTTATCTGAGGTCTATAAATAGAGACTTAGTGATATAAATTATGGCTTGTTCATAAGAAGAAATATGAGTGCAAATAATTTTGTAGAAAATAATTAACAAAGGCCAGGTGTGGTGGTGCATGCCTTTAATTCCAGCACTTGAGGCAGAGGCAGAGGCAGGTAGATCTCTGTGAGACTGAGGCCAAGCCTGGTCTACATTTCACGTTCAAGGCCATCTGGGGCTACAGGTAGATCCTGTCTCAAAAAGACAAAAAGAAAAAAGAAATATTTAATAATTTGGACTGTCCATAATACGTATGTAGACACACACACTACACATACACACACATATAGACACACACACACACACACACACTTTTTTGTTTTGTTTAGAGGCAAGGTTTCACATTGTAGTCCAGGCTGGACTAGAACTCATAATCCTCCTGCTTTAGCCTCGCAAGTACCAAGATTACAGATGTGCCTCAACAGGTCCAGTCACTATGATATATGTTTTAAAATATTTTATTTTTTTATTTTATGTGTATGAGTGTTTTGCCTGCATATGTGCACCTGTGTTGTGCAATGCCTGTGGAGCCTAGAAGAGGGCATCAAATCTCCTGGAACTGGAGCCATGATGTGGATACTGGGAACCGAACCCAGGTCTTCTGCAAGAGCAGCCAGTGTTCTTAACCACAGAGCTATCTCTCCAGCCTCACCATGATATATTTTTAAATAAAAATTATATGTACAGGGCCAGCTAGAAGGCTCAGTGGGTAAAGGTGCCTCCCACCAAGCCTGACAACTTTAGTTGGATCACCAGGGACCCACATGGTGGAAGGAAAAAACCAACTTCCACAAGTTGTCTTCTGATCTCTATACTAATGCTGTGTCTCAGGAGCATGCACACACACATACACACACAAAATAAATAAATAAATAAATAAATAAATAAATAAATAAATAGGAAAAATCATAAATGCACTACAATACAGATTCTTACGAATGAATTTTACCATAGAAAACACTCTGTTGTTTGCCTTCCTCTGTGCAATGGAAATAATCATAGCAATCACCTCATGGAGTAATTATAAAAATGAAATAACATGTGAGTATCCAAGCTCTAATGCTTAACATATTTAAAGAACTCAGTAATTATTAACTATTGCTAGTGTAATAGTCAGAGGATGGACATCAAAGTGCAATAGTTGTCCTAGACAGTGGACTTGTAATTTTAATTTTCTATTCTATGGTTTCTGTCTTTTTTAAATATTTTATTTATTATTTTTATTTTATATGTATGCATGTAGGTAAGTGCACCCATGTTGTGCAGTGCCCACGGAGGTCAGAAGAGGCTGTCAGATCTCCTGGAACTGGAGTTAGGGACAGTTGTTAGCTGCCATGTGGGTGCTGGGCTCTGAACCTCAGTCTTCTGCAAGCACAACCAGTGTTCTTAACCGCTGAGCCATCTCTCCAGCCCCTGTCTTCTTTTTTACAATTACTGTGTTTTCATTTTGTAACCAGAAGAAAAGAATAAAACAGGCAGGGCATGGTGGCACATGCTTTTAATTCCAGCACTCAGGAGGCAGAGGCAGATGGAGCTCTGTGAGTTCAAGGCCAGCCTGGTCTACTTAGGGAGTTCCAGACCAGCTGACGCAACAGGAGACTCTGTCTCAAAAAGACAGGGTAAAAAGAAAAGAAAAGAATAAAACAATGAAAGGAAAAAAAATCCCACAAAACAACCAGAAGAGGGGCCAGCTCCCCTGGACCTGGAATTATGGAGGGTTTTGTTAGTTGCTATGTGGATACTGGGAACAAAACCCAGGTCTTCTTGTAGGAAACATTAAATATTAGTCTTTTCTTGTCTTTTTGAGACAGGGTCTCCTTGTAGCCCCAGCTATCCTGGAACTCACTATGTAGACCAGGCTGGCCTCAAACTCACAAAGATCCACCTGCCTCTGCCTCCTGAGTGCTGGGATTAGAGGCATGCACCACCACGCCTGGCCTAGTCTTTTCTTTTAAACCCAGTAAAATTTAGAACTTGGTTTATGACAAAGAATTCTAATCTCTCTCTCTTTTTTTTTTTTTTGAGACAGTCTCTCTGTAGCCCCTAGCTGGCCTGGAACTCACTATATAGACCAGGTTGGCCTCAATCTCACAGAGATCCGTCTGCCTCTGCCTCCCAAGTGCTGAGACTAAAGGCATGCCACACCAGGCTCTTTTTCTGTCTTTCCAGAACTGAGGGCCAAACCCAGGGCCTTGCCCTTGCTAGGTAAGCACTCTACCACTGAGCTGAATCTCCCAACCTCCCCCTTTTACTAACATTTTTGATGCACCACTTTACCTATTTTCATGATTACACATGACATCGCCAGGCATTTGAGACCAATTCAAAGTTAACTTTGAGAGCTTTTCTGAATCTAGTTTTGGACTCCCAGCTTTGAGCTGTTTAAGCTCATACCCAGAAATAAACGTGTCAAGAGAAAATTCCAAAAACTCTATTTTGTTTAAAACACACAAAGCTTTCAGGGAAAGGATTCCCTTCAGCCAACAATCTTTAGGCATGTTGTGACAACCCCAAATTTCTCAGTTGGGTGGGACTCAGGATTCACCCAATGACAAGTTCCTAGCTATTGTCCACTGTGTTAGTTCACTGATAGGTACATGACAGAAGCTAGATTAATCAGGAGCAAACATTGCATTTTGTGATTTTTGTTTAAATTGTTTTGGGCTAAACAGAAGTGGGACTACATAGGAGGGCACATAATTGAATTTGGGGATTGCAAACAAATTGACAAAAGTTAAGGTTTCTTAAGGTATAGTAACCAAAAACTAATTCAAAATCACAGGAGTAGGGACTGGAGAGATGGCTCAGTGGCTAAGAGCACTAGCTGCTCTTGCAGAGGACTTGAGCTTGATCCCCAGCACCCACATAGTGGCTAACAACTATCTGTAACTCCAGTTCCAGGGCATCCGACACCCTCTTCTGACCTCCTCAGGCACTGCACGGCATGGATGCACCTTACCTACATGCAGGCAATAACACTCATACACATAAAATAAAAATAATAATTTTTTTTTAATCACAAGAGTAACAAACACCTCAACTTCAATTGTCTGTGTGGTGTGACTTCACTGAAGCCTTGATCCTGAGCACATGACTGACATGCCACTTTGCACTGTCCAGACCAGAAAGGCTAATAATATCAAGGAATGATGATGAACCATGCTGCCTGATACGCAACAGTGTTATTGATGTAGAGCCTGATGGAATATTAAGGAAAATACAGATTTTGATCCTTATATTCCCTCTGTGTCAGCAAATTTCACCTGAGAAGTTTGTGGTTAGAATGCTGAGGCAATTAGCTGGAACAACTCACTGGTCATGTGTCCTGATGGAACTTCCTAAATTCTTTTTGTCTCAGATGGAAACTTCTGCAATGATTTTCAGACACAGAATTTTTTAAAATATTTTTTCCTAAATTTATAAGAATATGCCTAATTTTGGGGCCTGAGATACGGCTCAGCAGTTAAGAACACTGGCTGTTCTTGCAGAGGACCGGGGTTTGAATCCCAGCACCCACATGGCAGCTAACAGCTGTCCCTAACTCCAGTTCCAGGGGATCCAACAGCCTCTTTTGTCCTCCGTGGGCATTGCATGACACGGGTGCACTTACCTACATCCAGGCAATACACGTATGCACATAAGGCCAGACTGGTTTACATAGTGAGTTCCAGGCCAGCTGGGGCTACAGGGAGACCCTGTCTCAAAAAGACCAAAGACCAAAAAAAAAAAGAATATGCCAGCCAAGTGTGGTGGTGTGCGCCTTTAGTCCCAACACTCGTGAGCACTCACCAGGCAGAGGCAGGCAGATCTCTGTAAGTTCAACAACAGCCTGGTCTACATAGTGAGTTCCAGGACAGGTGGGGTTACAGGGAGACACTGTCTCAAAAAGACCAAAAAAAAAAAAACTATGTCTAATTTTGAGACTGTACTGATAGCCACTTGATATATGTTTCCTTCTCACTGTAACTCAATGCCCAAGGTATAAAAGATATGTGCTACTTCCCTTCAGGGTCCTCATTTTGAGGCTTGAGCCTGCTGAACCAGGCTGCAGTCTATATAAAAATACCTGCTTTCTGTAAACTCCTAGTACCCTGCTTGGACTTTCCCACAGCCTTATGAATTGCAGTGTTTTTACTGTACAGGCAAAGTTTTCTGCTTTTACAGGAACATTGTAAGAAGAAAAAAGGGAAGAAAATTGTTTAGTCAGCGTCAACAATGACTTTTACTATTTTCCTACTCTCATTCCTCAGCATGTATCAAATTAGAATGTCTTTGTATTATATTGTGTTAGAATGTTTGAGTTTAAAAATGACTGAAGCCAGGCATGGTGGCGCACGCCTGTATTCCCAGCACTTGGGAGGCAGAGGCAGGCAGATCTCTGTGAGTTCAAGGCCTGCCTGGTCTACATAGTGAGTTCCAGGACAGCTGGGGCTACAGGGAGACCCTGCTTCAAACA
>NW_008343207.1:3712376-3714111 GCF_000622305.1 Nannospalax galili | reverse complement strand
GCACAGAGAAAGCAAGTGGAGACATTAGCATTAGAGAAGTTTTTCAGGAGAATAACCGATAAAGTGAGAATGCGATCCCAAGAAAAGCTGCTACAGGAGGCATTCGGGCTTTGAAGCTGCTTCACAGCCATGCCTCCTGTCTGATCTAAGACTTTCATAGCTCTCTGGGGCAGGACAGTCCAGGTTAGTTGGGAAGACATCCCAGTGTCAGGGTCCTCGCAGGTGAACATAAAGAGGTTATGAGAGTTGGGGTGTAAGGGTATTGAGAAAAGAGCATCTTTAAGGTCTAATACAGAAAAGTGGGTGGTGGAAGAGGGGATGTGAGAAAGAAGAGTATAGGGGTCGGGAATGACTGGGTGAATGGGAATAACTGCTGAATTAATAAGCCGGAGATCCTGGACCAGACGGTAGGAGCCATCAGGCTTGAGGACCGGAAGAATGGGAATGTTGGTGGAGAGATGCAGGAGTATATTTTGGAAGAACAGAGAAAGAGCAGTCCCGAGGTTAGAGCAGTATCTTCCTTAATTGTGACATTTTGGCTTGATGAGTGTGGGCATTTAGAGGTTTGTGGAGTCCAACACTCTGTTTTGTTAAGAAAAAGGGGAGGGGCAGGCATGGGCCCCTGTACTAGAAGTTCCCGGGAACACTGAGTAGTAGCCTGTGGAGTAACATTGTAAACTGAGAGAGGGAGGAGAAGTGAGCCCTGCAGGGGGGCACAGAGATAGCAAGTGGAGACATTAGCATCAGAGAAGTTTCTCAGGAGATTAACTGATAAAGTGAGAATGCGATCCCAAGAGAAGCTGCAGGAGGCATTGAAGCTTTGAAGCTGCTTCACGGCCATGCTGGAGAATGGGAGAGAAATAGAAAGGGAGAGCTTTTGCATGAGATCCCTGCCAAGTAGGGGGGTTGGGCAGGTGGGCATAACCAGGAAGGAGGGAGTTAAAGGCATCTTCCAGAATACACAGGCTAAGGGTCCTGTTGATTTGGGGTTGTGAGGCTTCCCATCAACCCCCACCACAGAGATCTGTGAGGGAAAAACTTTACCAGAGTAGGAAGGGAGAACTGACCATGACGGGCCAGTGTCAATAATGAAATTAATAATCTTACCCGCCACCATGGCTGAAACCCTGGGCTCCTCCATTGTGATAGTCATAAAAGCGGTGGGCGTCGAGAAGCCAGGGTGTCGTCAGTCTTCAGCCGCCAGGCCTAGAAGGTCGTTCACTGAACCCTGTAAATGAGGCTGGGTCTGGGAGGTGAGTGGCCTTCCGTGGCATTGCAAAGAAGGACAATCAACTCTCCAGTGACCTTGTTGCCCAGAAGAAGGACAGGGTCCGGGTGGTGGCCGTGGGTTAGGGCATTGCCTTACCCAATGTCCAGTCGCTCTGCACTTGTAGCAGGGTCCTGGCGGATGTCATTGGGCCCCATTGGTGTTTGAAGTGTTCTTGGGAGGAGCCCTTAGGACTGCAGCCATAAGCTGGTACTTTTGCTTGGACAGGGTAAGCTTGTCTGCCTTCTCCTGTTCCTCTCGGTTATAAAATACTTTAAATGCCGTGTCCAACAGATCTCTCGTGGGGGTTTCAGGGCCCTTGTCTAAGCGCCTAAGTTTCCTTCTAATATCTGGAGCTGATTGTAAGATAAAGTGGTGGTGAAGCATAAGCTGTCCCTCTGCAGACTCTGGGTCATAATTGGTATACTGGACCAGCGCATCAGTGAGTCTGTCCATAAACTGAGCTGG
>NW_008343207.1:3709545-3712125 GCF_000622305.1 Nannospalax galili | reverse complement strand
CAGACCCTATGTCTCTCATCAGGGGTGAGGGTAAACTGGAGAATCATAAAGAGATCATGTCAGGTTAGATCACAGCTGCGAGTAATATATTTAAACTCTTGTATGAACTGAGTAGGATTATTGGAAAAAGAACCGATTTTGCGCTCTAGTTGAGAGAGATCTCCAAGAGAGAAAGGCACATGGACTTTGACAATCCCGTCCATGCCTGCCACCTCCCTGAGGGGAAAGATGCCATGGGAAGGGGGCTGAGACTGGGTGTGGGAATGGGTATGGCTTGACACGGGAGAGGAGTTGGGAGGAGGCAGAAGAGAAGGAGAATGGGGAGTCCTGGGAGGAAGCTGAAGTGGGAGAGATGGGAGGGGTGTCCTGTCCATGAGAGGATGTAGGGGCAGGGGTATCTGAGGCAGGGTCTGGAATCGAAGTAGAAGCAGATACAGGAGGGGTAAATGGGGTATTTGAGGTAGAAGTCAGACTTGGGGAGACTAGGGAGTATTTGGTAATGAGGTGTTTAAGATTTTGGATTTCCTTGAATAAAGGGGAATTAAGAGAGTGAGTGTCAGACTCAGAATGCTGAGGAAGGGAGGGGGAAGATTGCGGAGAGGGAGTTTGAGGCGGAGAAGGGAGGGGACTTGGGCTTGCCCCTGGACTGGAAGGCAAGGGAGGGTATAGTGATGGGAGAGCAGGGGGAGGACTTGGTTGTGCCTCGGGCTCAGGAGCAGGGGGGTCTTGGGGCTGGGTTCTCATGGGGGGCAGGTTATCATCTATGGAAGGATCAAAAGCAGAGTCAGAGGGGTAGGGAGGAGGGATAGGGGCAGAGGCCCTTGGAGTTTCAGGATCTGGTAAGACTGTCTTAGCCAGGAGGACCTGGTGGGAAGAACATTTGACACAGAGGGAGGGATTAGCACGGAGGTCAAGAAAGGCGGGGATGTAGGGTAGTTCAGACTGCTTGCCGTTACCCTGGTAGAAGTTTTCCAAATCTTTTAAAATATTGAGGTTTAAGGTTCCAGTGTTTGGCCAAACAGAGTTATTATCTAGTTTGTACTGAGGCCAGGAAGTGGTGCACAAGAATTTTAGGCATTTTGATCTGATCATGTGAGATAATCCTAGCTTCTTTAAGGATTTAAGAAGGCAGGCCAAAGGCGTGAGACCCTGAGATTTTGAGTGTTTGGTTCTCATAGCAATGGATTAGGCGGAAAGCGGAAGAAGAATTAAAGACCTCAGCTGGTGGGTGGGGGAACAAAGAGGATCTTTTTGCCCTGAGGGGACAGAGGTGGAGTCAGGAGTCAGCGTGAGAAGGAGTAAGCTAGAGAGAGAGAGAGAGAGAGGGAGAGGGAGAAAGGGAGAGTGAGAGATAGAAAAAGCAGGAAGAGAAAGGTTTGGCTTAGGTCACGTAAAAAGGAGAATGAAAAGAATCAGGGCAACAAAAGAAAAGCGTCCTTTTTTTGTTGCAGATTCAAGTTAAATTCCCGACCCCCAGGGCAGCGTCCTGCAATCACTGGGAAGGGGAAATACGCGAGTTGTGTGTGTCCCCGCCAGTGACCACAGCATCCTGTAGTCAAAGGCAGGGTGGAACCTCCCACACACCGGTTTGATTTCCAGTGAGCAAAAACAAATTAGGAGAGGTTCTGCAATGTGGTGCGTGACCAGCCAGTAGGAAACAAGGTAGTGGGCCTGGAGGCCGAGATGGGCCGGGAATGGTGGGTGACCAGCCAGTAGGAGCCAAAGTAGAAGGTAGTGGGCCTCAAGGCCAAGATGGGCTGGGAATGGAGACGTGGAGAGGCCTAGATGAAGCTCAGAGTAGCCAGTGAATGGAGGGAGAGGAGAGAGAGAGAGAGAGAGCAAGAGAGAGAGAGAGAGGGAGAGCAAGAGAGAGAGAGAGAGAAAGAGGATGAGATGTTAGGGGAAAGCAAAAGATGGCAGGAGCGAGGAAGGGAAGGAAGCTGAGGTAGGGAAAAGGATTTGAGTGCGACGGGGAGTCAGGTTTGACTCCCAGGTGGGCGTGGACAGACACAGTAACTGTGCCGGGCAGTTCAACGGTCGCAGAAACCAGTGCTGTCCAGTGGCCTTCAGTGAGGTCTGGAGGTGACCGAATTTGATTGGAAAGGAGATGAAAGGAAAACTGGTGGAGAGTAGTGAAGGGGAAAGGGGAGAGAGAGAGAGGGAGAGAGAGCTGAAAGGAACGGGAGAGGGGACAGAGATAGAGGGTGGAAGTGTACCTCAATGCCGAATCAGTGGTGTTCGCAGCGGCCAGTAATGACAAGCGAGTCCGAAAGTTTTACGTGCGAGGTCCCTTGAAGTAAGAGCTGGTTTCAGCACCATCTGATAGGTAAAAATGTTGGGAGAGAGCAGTGGATGGAGGAGGCACCCGGATGGATGGAGGAGGCACCGAGGCACAGATAGAATTCTCAGCAGGATACAGATTTATTTCGCACGGGGCACCTTTCCCTCGGGGAAGGGAAAGATGTCAGGGAAGGGAAAGATGTCAGGGAAGGGCAGGGAAGGCAGGGAAGGGCAGGGAAGGGAAAGATGTCAGGGAAGGGAAGGGAAAGATGTCAGGGAAGGGAAGGGAAAGATTTCAGG
>NW_008343207.1:3706447-3709518 GCF_000622305.1 Nannospalax galili | reverse complement strand
GAGGGGGAAGCAGGAAAAGCAGGTAGGATTAGGGTCTGGAAGTGTTTACTTTTTCCCTCTTAAGATAATAGAAAAACAGCTTCTAAAATTTCTGGTTATCAGGTAGAATCTGCTTATCTTATCTTTGGAGATCAGAGGAAAGGCAGGCTGCTTCTCAGCAGAGTTTGTTTCCCTTGACTTCAAAGGTCAAGGTGCTTATCAGCTCAGTTCCCTTTTTCGGGCTCCAAAGTCTGTAGGTCCCTGTTGGGGAGGGGGGAAGCTGCTGCTGTTTGGAACCCTAACAGAACTCACTATGTAGCCCAGGCTGACCTTGAACTGACAAGAGATCCACTTGCCTCTGCCTCCTCCAGAGTGCTGGGATTAAAGGCATGTGCCACCATACCTGGCTCTTTTATTTTTAAAAAACTTATTGCATCTATTTTATTGTGAGGTGGATTGGGACATGAATGTGGAAGTCAGAGGACAATCACTGGGGTCAATTGAAACAGGGTCTCACTATGTAGACCAGGCTGGCCTCGCTCTTACAGATGGGCCTGCTTCTGCCTCCCAAGTGCTGGGATTAAAAGTGTGCTCCACCAGCCCTGAAAGCCTGACTTTTTTAACCTGGATTCTGAAGGTAGAACTCAGGCCCTCATGCTTGTGCTGAAAGCACTTTACCAACTGAGCCATCTCCCCAACCCCTGACTTGAGTTTACTTATTTGTGTGTATGTGCACATGCACATGTGCTCTACTCCATGGCTCCATGGTTTAGGTGTGGAGGTTAGAGGACACTCAGGAGAAGAGGTTGTTGTCTCTCAGCAAGTGCAGTCTGGAAGACTGAACTCAAGTTATCAACCTTGGAAGCAGGCCGCTGAGCCATCTCACTGGCCCCTGACTTGAGTTTTATAAAAAATGAATTTTGAGAAAAATGAATTTTGGCTTATGATTAGGTCAGAATTTTGAATAATTTCAGAAATGGCTAAACATAGTATACTGCCACCATTTTATGCTATATATTTATGTGAGGTGGCATTCTTAGTATTGATGATTATAAAGTCAAAATATGGAGCCTGGCATGGTGGCTCACACCTGTAATCTCTATACTCAGGAGGCTGAGGCCTGGGCTACATAGTGAGCACTAGGCTAACTAGGACTACGTAGCAAGATCCTGTCTGAAAAAAAAAATTGATCAATCTGGGGACTGGAGAGTGGCTCAGCAGTTAAGAGCACTGACTGCTCTTGCAGAGGACTCGGGGTTCAATTCCTAGTACCCACATGTCAGCTACAAACTGTCCTTAACTCCAGTTCCAGGGGAATCCGAAGCCCTCTTCTGACCTCCGAGGCATTACACGACACGGTGCACTCACATACATGCAGGCAATACACTTATACACATAAAATAAAAATAATAAAATTTAAAAAATATTGATCAATCTGAAAAACATCAAAGATGCTCTAAGTTTTGAAGCATCAAATATTTAACCAAGATTTATTTTTTTCTGTAAAAATAAGCAAGAATACCCATCTAATTAATTAGCATGCAAATTTACTTTCTTTTTCATTTTGGTCTTTTTTGAGACAGGGTCTCCCTATAGCCCAGCTGTCCTGGAACTCACTATGTAGACCAGGCCAACCTTGAACTCACAGAGTTCTGCCTGCCTCTGCCTTGCCTCCCAAGTGTTGGGATTAAAGGCATGCGCCACCATGCCCAGCCCTCATTTTTAATTAATGATAAAATGTATATGTATAACAAAGAACTTTTGAGATTTTCTTTATTTTTAATTATGTGTACATGTATGTGTCTGTATGGGGGTACATGCATGTGTGAGTACAGGGGCCTCAGAGTCCCTGGAGCTGGGGACAAGGCAAGTTGAGAACTGCCCGATGTGGGTGCTGGGAACTGGATTTGGGTCCTCTGCAAGAGCAACAGGTCTCTTAACCACTGAGCCATTTCTCCAGCCCCAGAATTTTTTAAAAGTATTTCTTTATTATTTATTCTCAATATTTACTGGAGTTTTAGATAAAAAGGAGTTTCAATTGGAAAATGTTAAGAAGTCCTGATCCAAAGGATACTTGGTGTGTTGGTCTGTGTAGTGCCTTCCTAACTCTGTTTTGGCTCACATATATTTAACCCATAATTTGCATCAGTTACTTGCAACTATACAATCCTAATTGACACAGGAGGAAAGAGCGTAAAAGCCCAAGTAGCCAAGATCTTAATTATAATTAATTAAATGATAGTGAAATTCAAAATAGAATGCAGCTGTTTCTTACATTGGTCATGCACAGATTTCTCTATCTGGAGCTAATTGAACAAGATGCTGTATCTCAAATACTCTTATCAGTCTCCTCTTAAGGCTATCCTTCTGCCTCACTTATTTTTATTTATTTATTTATTTATTTGAGGCAGTCTCACTATATAGTCCAGGCTGGCCTTGCACTCCCAACCCTCCTACCTCAGCCTGCCAAGTTCTGGAATTATTGGCATGTGCCACTGAGTCCAGCTTCTGCCTTTTTTTTTTTTTTTTTTTTTGAGATAGGGTTTCCCCTATAGCCCCAGCTGGTCTGGAACTCACTATGTAGACCAGGCTATCCTCAAACTCACAAAGAACCGCCTGCTTCTGCCTCCCAAGTGCTGGGATCAAAGGCATATGCCACCAAGCCCAGCTAGCAGTATGCACTCTAAACTACTAAGCCACCTCTCCAGGCACCATGCCAACTTTTTTTTTAACGTGGGTGCTGAAGACTCCAACTAGGTCCTCATGCTTATGAGGCAAGTGCTTTTACCCACTAAGTCATCTTCTCTGCCCTTATTTTTTGATATAGGGTCTCTCACTCAACTTGGAGCTTAATGATTCAGTTAGACTTGCTGGCCAGTAGTACCTATGGATCCTCCTTGAGCACTGGGAGTACAGGCTCATGGCACCGTGCCCAGCTTTTATGCAGGTGCTAGAGATCCCACTCAGGTCCTATGCTTGCTCAGCAAGCACTTTTACTGACTGAGCCATTTCCCCAGCCCATTTTTTAAAAAATTAAAAAACGTTTTTTATTTATTATTTTTATTTTATGTGTATGTGTGTATTGTCTCCAT
>NW_008343207.1:3697590-3706325 GCF_000622305.1 Nannospalax galili | reverse complement strand
TGCAAGAACAACCAGTGTTCTTAACCACTGAGCCATCTCTCCAGCCCCCATTTTTTTGTGTGTGTGTCTTTTTTGAGACAGGGTCTCCTTGTAGCCCCAGCTGTCCTGGAACTCACTATGTAGACCAGGCTGGACTAAAACTCACAAAGATCTGCCTGCCTCTGCCTCCCAAGTGCTGGGATTGAAGGCGTGCGCCACCATACCCGGCCCCCACTTTTTTTTGTTGTTGTTTTTTTGAAACAGACTCTCATGTGGCCCAGGCTGACCTTTAACTTGCTATATAGCTGGGGATGACTTTGAACTCCTTCTTCTCCAATCTGGGATTATACATGTGTACTACGGTGCGTCTTCTCCTTTCCTTTCTTTTTTATTGCACTGGAGATGGAAACCAAGGCTTTGCATATGACTAGGCAAGCCCTATACCACTAAGCTGTACCCACAACACTTAGAAAATATTTTTCTCAGGACTGGAGAGATGACTTAGCAGTTAAGAACACTGACTGCTCTTGCAGAAGACCTGGGTTCAAATCTCAGTACCCACATGGTGGCTAACAACATCTGTAACTACAGCTCCAGGGTATCTGGCATACTCTTCTGACCTCCATGGGCTTTGCATGACACGGGTGCACTTACATACATGAAGGCAACACACTCATACACACACACAAAAATAAATAAATAAAAAATATTTTTCTAGAGTGTGAAATGGTAAAATAATTAGCTATTTAAATCAAAAAGGCCATTATGGCTGGGTGTAGTGGCACACGCCTTTAATCCCAGCATTCAGAGGCAGGCAGATCTCTGTGAGTTCAAGGCCAGCCTGGTCTATATAGTGAGTTTCAGGACAGCTGGGGCTACAGGAAGACCATCTCAAAAAAAGACAAAAAAAAAAAAAAAACCATTATGAATCCTTAAATTAGAAGTGATAAGAATTAAATAGAATTGAGTTAGTTAAAACAAAAACATATTCTATACAAGACCAGAAGAGCTATGGTTTGGAAATCTTGCCAATGGTGCTCAAAAAAACAAAACAAAACTTTATTGTTTTAGGAAAGGCATACTCAGATATGTGTTCAAAAACACCACTCAAAATCTTTATTTGTAATTATAGTACATAAAAACTGCTATAATTATTATGATACCTCTCCCTGGTTGTAATGACCATTCCTATAATCCCAGCATTCAGGAGGCTGAGGCAGGATGATTGTGAATTCAGTCTCTCTCTCTCTCTCTCTCTCTCTCTCTCTCTCTCTCTCTCTCTCTCTCTCTCATTGTGTGTGTGTGTGTGTATGTGTGTATGTGCACACAGAATTGTGACCCCAGAAGATATAAGGATATAAGATTAGCATTTAAGGAAACAATTTTGAGGTTTGTATATATTCTTAAATGACTGCAAATTAATGTAGTAGTAGAGAATTTTTTTGTCCAATCTGTTTTTCTTAACCTAGAACTGGAATTTTCAAGGCCACTCTCCTGAACGCAGCCATTTGAATGTCTCCATCATCAGTGTTTGTCTTGCTTGAACATCAGTTGACTTAATGATCCTATTTCATCATATGTGTACAGCTTGGCTGTAAAAGATTGAGAGCGTCAGCCTGTCTGTCTTGGATTGTAAACTCTTGGTGGGGGGAGGAGAGAGACAAGGTTTGAGCTAATTCTCTCTGTGAATCATTTAGCACCACGACACAGCACACATAATTAGGGATTTAATGAATGTGTTGACTGTGATCTTTAGAATAAGGCTTAGTCCCACTCATTATCTTGATCCTGCTGGCACTTCTCAAGAGTGTGGGGGAAATTGACTTGATCTCCTTCTAATATGATGTGAACCCTGGAAACTTGTGCTAAATAGGATAGTGAGATCTAATGGTAATGTCTATTATGAATGGCTGAAATGTTATATTTTTACATTTCTGTGTCTGTTGTGACATTTTTACGTGTACTCAGAACCAACTTGAAATAAAGATGTTTTAAAATATGATTCACTTCAGTATGAAGCTCAAAATTTTGTGTGCTCCTCAAAATGTTGACTTTCAAATAGATGGAGAATAACAAAGCTTCATTTTGACTATCACCAATTATTGGAAATGCAGTGCCTAACCTATGGCTTGGGATGTGCTGGGGATGCAACTCATCACCTCAGTCATGTTAGGCAAACATTCTTCAACAGAACTACATCCCCAGGCTCCCTCTTTAGTGTTGCTTTGTCTCTCCATTCCCCAAAAGAATTTTTTTGAGACAGGGTCTCCCTGTATCCCCAGGTGACCTGGAACTCACTATTGCAGACCTCAATCTCACAGAGATCTAACTGCCTCTGCCTCCCCAAGCACTGATATTAAAGGCGTATGCACCACGCCCAGCCCTCTCTTTTTCTTTGTGAGAGAGTTTCACGTAGCCCAAGCCCAGGCTGGTCTCAAACATCATGTAAAGCCAAGGATGGTTTTGAATTTTCTTATCTTCCTCCTTCCACATATGGAAGGTTGGGATTACAAGTGTGCAGCACCATGTTCAGTTTATGTGGTATTGAGGATTGAACCCGGGGCTTCTTGCATGCTAAACAAGCACTTTATCAATTGAGCTACATCCCCAGCTTGCCCCTTCTAACTTCATTTAGAAAAAATTTGTTTGTTTATTTATTTAATGTATGTAAGTGTTTTGCCTGCATGTATGTAAGTGCACCCATGTTGTACAATGCCCAGGGAGGCCAGAAGAGGGTGTCAGATCCTCTGGAACTGGAGTTACAGACAGTTCTTAGCTGCCATGTGGGCTGTTAGCTGTCAAGTGGGAACTGGGAAGCAAACCCAGGTCCTCTGCAAGAGCAGCCAGTGCTCTTAACTGCTGAGCCATCTCTCCAGTCCCCTAACTTCATTTTAAAAATTGTAATTAACATGCTGGGCTCAGCTGAGGCAAGTGAATCTGGCTCCCATGAGATTGAAGCCAGCCTGGTATCCATAGTAACAGCCACCTGGAGCTACAGGAAGACTGTCTTAAACAAAACAAAGTTAAATGAATTTATCTTGTTTAAAAGTCTTAAAAATGACAACGGCAGCCGGGCGTGGTGGTACATGCCTTTAATTCCAGCACTCGGGAGGCAGAGGCAGGTGGATCTCTGTGAGTTCAAGGCCAGCCTGGTCTACATAGTGAGTTCCAGGACAGCTGGGGCTACAAGGAGACCCTGTCTCAAAAAGACCAAAAAAAAAAAAAAAAAAAACACCAAACAAACAAAAAAGACAATGGCATGTACCTCTAATTCCAGCGCTTTGAGGTGGAGGCAGGAGAATTATGAGTTCAAAATCATCCTTCAGTACATATTGAGATTGAGCCAGCCTGAGCTACTTTGAGACCCTGTCTCAACAAAACAAAGAATACCAGGATGTGGTGTATTCCTGTAATCTCAGCATTAGGAGGCAGAGATAGGAGGATTGCCATAAATTCAAGTCCAGCTTGGTCTAGACAACAAATTCCAGACTAGTCAGGCTATGTAGTGAGACTCTATTCTCAAAAAGTTGCTGGGTGTGGTGGTGCATTCAGGAGGCAGAGACAGATGGATCTCTGTGAGTTGAAGGCCAGCCTGGTCTACATAGTGAGTTCCAGGTCAGCTGGGGCTACAGGGAGATCCTGTCTCAAACCTATCCTATGAGTCTTTATGTTATTGTTCATACAAACATCACTGGTCTGTCAACAGAATACAGACATGTACACTAATAATTAAATTCAGTCATCTTGTTATTGCTTGTCAACTACATAAAATTCATAATTTTGCAAAGGCATTTTTTTTTGGTCTTTTTGAGACAGGGTCTCCCTGTAGCCCCAGCTGTCCTGAAACTTACTATGTAGACCAGGCTGGCCTTGAACTCACAGAGATCCGCCTGCCTCTGCCTCCCAAGTGCTGGGATCAAAGGCATGTGCCACCATACCCGGCTTCATGTATATTTTTTAATAATCTTAAAAGCTATCGTATGTTATATCTAGAATAAAAAATATGCGTTTTAATGGTATAAGGACTTTGAACATGTTGGGCAAGCCACATCTTCAGCTCCCTCTTTTAGTTTTTTTGTTTATTTTTTTACATTTATTTATTGTGGGTGTGCATGCCAGGGCCCACATATGGAAGAGGTCAGAGGACAGCTTGTAAAAACCGATTCTCTCCTTCCACTGTGTGGGTTCTTGGGATTGAACTCAAGTTATCAGGCTTGGCAACAAGCATCTGTATCTGCTGAGCCATTTTGAAGAACTGTTTTGTTTTTTGAAGACAGGATCTTCCTATATAGCCCAAGCTGACTTCAAACTGTGGCAGTCTTCTTGCCTTGACCCCCTGAATGCTGGGTTTACATGTGTGAGCCACCACACCCAGCCTCTTTAATTTTTTTATATAACTACTTTTCTTTACTTTTTAAAAATTATTTTTATTTTATGTGTACGAGTGTATTGCCTGCATGTATGTGATTGTACCCGTGTCGTGCAATGCCACGGACATCAGAAGAGGGCTTCAGATTCCCCTGGACCTGGAGTTAAGGATGGTTCATAGCCACCATGTGGGTGCTGGGAATTGAACCCAGGTCCTCTGCAAGAGCAGTCAGTGCTCTTAACCACTGAGCCATCTCTCCAGCCCAAAATTTTATTTTTATTTTTATTTTATGTGTATGAATGTATAGCCTGCATGCATGCAAGTGCACCTGTGTCATGCAATACCCATGGAAGTCAGAAGAGAGCATTTGATCCCCGGGAACTGGAGTTATGGATAGTTGGTAGCTACTATGTGGGTGCTGGGAACTGAACCTGGGTCCTCTGCAAGGACAACCAGTGCTCTTAACCTAATGAGCTATCTCTTTGGTCCCCTCTTTTTTTTTTTTTTTTAATCTTTTTGAGACAGGGTCTCCCTGTAACCCCAGCTAACCTGAAACTCACTAGGTAGACCAGGCTGACCTTTGACTCACAGACAGTACTGAGGTTAAAGGTGTGTGCCACCACTCCCAGCTTCCCTCTAACTCTTTAACAAATAAGTTGAAATTTATTTTTGTTTGTCTCCCTGTAGCCCCAGGTGGCCTGTAACTCACTATGTAAACTAAGCTGGCTTCCATCTCACAGAGATTCACCTGCCTCTGCCTCCCAAATGCTGGGATTGAAGGTGTGTGCCACCACCCCTGGCAAACAAATTCAATTTTTTGTAGACTGTGTTGTGTTTTGGGGGTGTAAGATTTGTCTGGGAATTGGGTGTGGTAGCACTCTAGAAGCAGAGGCAGGCAGATCTCAGTGAGCCACTGAAGCTGGGAGAGGAAAGGAAATATTGTCTTCCACAATTTGTTACTTTTACACTGCTGTGGCCAAATACTGGACAGAACAACCTAAGAGAAGAAAGGGTTTATTTGTATCAGGTTTGAGGAAATGCAGTCCCTCATGGTGGGGAAGGCAGTACAGAGGGTGGTGCCATCATGGCAGTAGAAGCCGGGAGCATGGCTTTCTCACATCTTGGCAGATCAGGAAGCAGAAGACTCAGGCAGAATTGAGCCTCAGCTATAAAATACTCTAGTCTCAGGCTGGGCTTGGTGGCACACACCTTTAATCCCAGCACTTGGGAGGCAGAGGCAAGCAGATCTTTGTGAGTTCGAGGCCAGCCTGGTCCCCGTAGTTGCCGGTGCCAGCCGGCCTTAGATGAACAGCACCTGAAAGAGGGAGTAAGGATTGAAAGAAAAAGCAAGAGACAGAGAAAAGATACTTGGGAGGACTGTCATAGAGACTGCAGCCCCAGTTTATTTTAGCTCAGCCTTTTTATACAGTAGAACATCAGAGATCGCCACCGTTTGCTTAACTCAATTAGCTTCAACAGCTGTTTTTCCCACCTGTATCTGAGGGTCAAGGAGTGGTCAAATACTTGTGAACTCCACCATTTAACCATCTTCCCTAAATAATCACCACATTCCTCCTGACTTGGCAGAATAATTAGGTACTGGTGTGCAAAACACCAAACTCTTGAGTCAAGGTGAAAGATCATAAAGTAAACAAGCAAGCCTGCCACAACTCAATATACATAATGGCTGTGCTTATACTAATACCTCCCAACACATAGTGAGTTCCAGGACAGCTGGGGCTACAAGAAGACCCTATCTCAAAACGACAAAAAAAAAAAATACTCTAGTCTCAACTCTCCAGCCCAAGTCTGCCAGTGAGGTCCCATATCCAAAGCATTCCACAGTCTTTCAAAACAGCACTACCAGTTGGAAGCCAAGTGTTCAAACATGTTTGGGAGAAATTTCACATTCAAACCATGGTTCTGCTAATACAGCAGTTTTGAACCTGCAGTTTCCAAAGCTGTGAGATAATCCACTTCTGTTCTTCTAGCCACTAAACTTGTAGAGATTTGATACAGTAGCTGTAGGAAACCAATACAGCAGTTCTGACATTTTCTATTCATCATGGCAATTTAAGCCTTATGAGAAGAGGCTGTGTCTGTTTGTTCAAGGATTGGCACCCAGTGAGTGCTCAGTATGAATGGAATGGTAGGAGATATGAATTCCAAGGGGGAAAGTGGACCAGCCACCTGCATGGGAGGTGGATTGTTTCCCAATACTGTAGAATGCTTACAATCTCCAAAGAGCTCATGTGTGAATGGAGATTACTGTACAAGAATGAACTTGTTCTGTGAAGTCTGTCTCTTTATTAGAAGAATGGAAACACAGGTAAACATGACCCTGCACTGGGGAAAGGAGGACTGGCAGGCCTGCTAACTTTCATCACTAGCCACTAAGCCTCAGGCAAGAGAGTTCAATAATGATTCAGTTTCCCAAGCTATGAAAAGAAGGAAACCCTGTCCCCATTTTGTCTACTAAGGAGGATCAGGGCAGGGGAAGCTTATAAAATCTGCCTTGCCTTTTTTTTTCACTCCCTAGAGACAACTGAAAGTTATGTTTCTGGGCTGGGCATGGTGGTACATGCCTTTAGTCCCAGCACTTGGAAGGCAGAGGCAGGTGGATCTCTGTGAGTTTGAGGCGAGCCTGGTTTCCATAGTGAGTTCCAGGCCGACTGGGGCTGCAGGGAGACCCTGTCTCAAAAAAAAAAAAAAAAAAAAAAAAAAAAAAAAAGTTGTGTTTCTGTTTCATTTTTAGTATTTTTCAATTAATAAACAAAGCTTTTAGACCTAAGCTGCTAGTTGATAATCATGGTTTCCATTTTACAAATGGAGAAGTTCTTCTTATAAACATGCCATTCATTCTTTTATAATTTCATATGCGCATATATGTATGGTCATATTCATTCCCATTATCTTCTCTTATCCCACTGCCCACTGAACCCTTTCTTCTACCTAAGCCCCCCCATACTAAATTATTATTTGTAAGAGAGATGGGGGCAATGAGAGTTCTTATGCCATAGTGTGCATATGGAAGTCAAAGAACGACTTATGTGAGTCAGTTCTCATGTTCCACCATGAGGTTCCAGGGATTGAACTCAGGTCAACAGGTCAGACAGCAAGCACCTTTACTCTCTAAGCCATCTTACCAATCCCCATTGAGCAGATTAAAAAAAAAATTTTTGTTATTTATTTTTATTTTATCTGTATGTGTTCTAGTTTGTTTCTCCATTGCTGTGGCAAAATACTCTGACCAACACTAACTTGGGGAGGAAAGGGTTTAATTGGCTACATCTCCCGAGTCATAATTCATCAGAGAGCCCAAGGTAGGAACTCAGGGCAGGAACCTGGAGATAGGAGTTGAAGCACAGGCCGTGGAGGAACACTGCTTACTGACTTGCTCCCCTGGTCCATGCTCAGCCTGCTTTCTTATACAATACAGGACCACCTGCCCAGGGGTGGCTCAGTCCACAGTGAGCTGGACCCTCCCCCATCACTCAACAATACCCCAAAGACATGGCCACAGGCCAGTCCAATGGAAGAAATTCCCCAATTGAGGCTCCCTCTATGCAGGTGTGTCAAGTTGACAACTAAAGCTATCCAGCACAGTATGAGTGTTTTGCCTGATGTATGTAAGTGCACCCATGTCATGCAATGCCTGAGGAAGTCAGAAGAGGGCAATGGATCCCCTGGAACTGGAGTTAGAGATGGTTAGCTGCTACGTGGGTGCTGGGAACTGAACAAGGGTCTTGTCTTCTGCAAGAGCAGCCAGTGTTCTTTTTTTTTTTCTTTTTTTTTGTCTTTTTGAGACAGGGTCTCCCTGTAGTCCCAGCTGACCTGAACTCACTGTGTAGGCCGGGCTGGCCTTGAACTCACAAAGATCTGCCTGCCTCTGCCTCCCAAGTGCTGGGATTAAAGGCGTGTGCCACCACGCCCAGTTAGTACTCTTTTTTAAAAAGATATTTTTTATTGAATTTTTGTGCATTTCATTCAGAAAATCATCTTTATATCCCCTTCCCTGTTCTCCTTTGGCACCCTCCCAGAGCCCCCACCCCACTGAAGTTTGTACATTCTGTCATTTGTGCGAAGGCCTATTATGTAAAGTTAGTGTCCCCAGAGGTTCCTCAGTGCAAGTTTACCCACTGGGTTTTAGTCAGCCTATCTAGAGTCTCTCCCTTCAAGAAGATCAGCTCTTCCTCATCCAGCAGTAATCAACTGCCAATAATTCTTCAAATAGATTGGAGCTTGCTGTTCATTTCCACAGTTCTGTGCTGGGATATTGTCACCCCAAGCTTGCATAGGTCTTGTGCATGCTGACACCATTGCTGTAGGTTTGTATGAGAAGGGTCCCAGGCACCTGTAGGACTATTTCCATAGGGTCATACACCTC
>NW_008343207.1:3692424-3697565 GCF_000622305.1 Nannospalax galili | reverse complement strand
CCCCCTCTTCTGCAATGGTCCCTGAGCCCTGGGTAGGTGGACCTCAATATAGGAGTCCTGTCCAAGGACCCACACTCTGCACACTCTTATTCTCTATGTTTTGGCCATTTGTGGCCTTTTGTGTTCCTGGCCCTCTGATGTATGAAGGCGCTTCATTGATGAGAATTGAAAGATGCAGTAGTGTTCTCTTCATCCCTTGTTCTATGTTCCTCACCAGTGCTCTTAATCCCTGAGCCAACTCTCCAGGGTATCCACTCTACCCCCCAGTTAAGTAGATTTTTATCACCTGCCTATATCTCTGTTACTTGCAAACTTAAGTTAAACAAAGGTATCATTTTTACTTGAGTTTTTTTGTTATTGTTTTGTTTTATGACAAGGTCTTATGTAACCTACGAGGGCTTCAAATTTTGTATATCTGAGGATGACCTTAAATTCCTGATCCTCCTACCTTCATGTCCCCAGTACTGGGATCGCAGGTGTATACCTATACTACCACCTTGCCCAGCTAAGGATAATCTTTTTCCTTCCTTCCACCTTCCCTTCCCTTCTTCCCTTTTCTTTTTTCTTTTTGAAACAGTGTCTTGGTTGGCCCAGAACTCACTACATAGACCAGGTTGGCCACTAACTCACAGAAATCTGCCTGTCTCCTCAGGGATTAAAGTACTAGGATTAAAGGCATGTGCTACCATACCCAATTTTGTTTTTATTTTTTGAGACAGGGTCTCTTGTATCTCAGGCTGACCTTCAGTTCACTATGTAGCCAAGGATGACCTATCTCCATCTCCTGAGTGCAGGGATTATAGACATGCACCTCCACACTCTTTCATACAGTGCTGGGGATCAAAACTAGGGCTTCGTGCATGTTAGATGGGCACTGTACCAACTAAGCCACACCCCTTACCCCAAGAATGATCTTTTGAGTCATGAAATTTAAGGAACAACCTCAAAGAAGATGGATTACCTTGTCTAAGTTGATGCTATTTATATATTAATGTAAATGACCAAGGATGAATACAACTTAGCAAAATAGATCTGATCCTCACACTTTCATCTGGCTCATTCTAGGCAACTAGAGGTATGCATCAATCTAACATGCAATTTAATTCAGATGCAAGCTGGGTGGGGAGTGGTAGAGAAATAAAAGTCCTGGAGTTGTGAAAAGAGTGATAGTGTAGAGAACTGTTAAAACTGGGTGAGAATGACTGGAGAGATGGCTCAGCTCAATGGTTAAAAGAACAGGCTGCTCTTGCAGAAGACCCAGATTCAATTCCCAGCACCCACATAGTGGCTAACAACTGTCCGTAACTCCAGTTCCAGGGGAATCCAACACCCTCTTCTGATCTCTGTGGGCACTGCATGACATGGGTGCACTTACATACATGCAGGCAATACACTCATACAAATAAAAATAATAAAAATTTAAAAAACTGGGTAAGAGGAACATGGGGGTTTATTATGCAAATTATTTCATGTAAGTTTAAAATCTTCCAAAGTAAAAGTAGTACAGCAAGTTGCTAAAGGACTTTGCGAGAGGCTCATATTGTCTTCCACCCATGACTTATTCTTTTTTTCCTGATTTTTAAAAATTATTTATTTAATAACCATATAATTAGAAGCAGCATTTCATTACAACAGCATTGACATATTCAATAACAATTTCCAGAGCTAAGATGCATCTCTTTCAAAACTGGTCATAAATTTTTAGGTTTACAGTTGAATCGATACAGTTAAACGATATTATACTCTGTATAAACCCTATAAGACATAAAATTAAATGAGGTTTTAAACTTTAAAAAAGATCTCCATTTCAATATTAAAAGTTTCATACAGAAAAATTCATTTTTAATACAAGTGACACTAAGATGCACATGTGTTTCTAATCTCTTTATATCTGATTATTACTAGTCACAGTCAGTTACTTTCTGAGCTCCTTGGCATCTGAGCATGGATATAAAGTCATCGGGTATTTGTTGATTTTTTTTGTGTGTGTATATCACACAGAACATCCCAAACTATCTTATTCAACTGTACAACCACATCGCATATGGAACCTCCCATAGCCTCCCTGCTCCAACACACACTAGAGACCTTATAGTCGGTTATCCCTGCTGTTGTCCACTGTGATGTTGGCACTCCAGCTGTTCCCCACTACTTGCCCTTCTGGTGAATCTAGTCAGCGTATCTAGAGGTCTTTGTTTTAGGAGAGTCAGCTGTTCTTCATCTAGCAGTTATCAGTTGTCTATATTCCTTTGGATAAGATTGGGGTCTGCTGTTCATTTTCCCAGTTCTATGGTGGGTTACTATCTGGGAATCCCTCTGGCCACTTTCGCCATCAACTCAAAAGGTATCACTTGTCTGGCATTGTTGCTTGTTTATGTAGCCATTAGCTATACATATGGCCCTTAAGAAATTATGTTGGC
Organism: Nannospalax galili; assembly: GCF_000622305.1. Classification (NCBI taxonomy): domain Eukaryota; kingdom Metazoa; phylum Chordata; class Mammalia; order Rodentia; family Spalacidae; genus Nannospalax; species Nannospalax galili. Next base: position 3,695,145 of record NW_008343207.1, on the reverse strand, counting down.
CCACTTAATCTTTGGTTATACTTTCCTTTTGGGTGTTTAAGGCCATACAGTTGGTCCAGATAAAACCGATTTATTTTTACTCTTAAGGTCATTTGAGGATCTGTTCCTCAGGGGGTCACATGGGCTTGGGAGGAGCCCCTGGATTCTTTCTTTTACCAGTTCCACCTATGTGAAGATAAGTCAAAGGTCCTGCTTGACCATGGTTGGCTTTGCTTGGAATCATGGAGGAAATGATTCCTCTGTGCTGGCCCTCCTTTTTATAGACTGAACACTGGTTCAAGTCCATCTGGTGGGGTCTCCTCAGCCTCCCTGATCAAGAGGACAGGTGACCTACCGCCATTATAGGACATTTTGAGAGATGTTCATAGTCCCCTGGAACTAGTCGACCTAGGAGGGCAAGGAGCAAAAACTGTCCTTTATGTCCCTCTGACCAAATTACTACAGGCCTCAAAGTATGTCTGTTAAACACCCAAGAAGGTTAGTTCCACCAGTCTGGCATTTTTAATTATTGTGTCATGTAGATAAATCTTGGGCAAAGTTCAGTTGTTCTCAGAGAAGCCTTACCTAGACATATTTCTTGATCTGCTATGTATAATTTGTCAGTAGGTTATAGGAGTAATATGGTTCTGTCTGGTTTTCAAAACTAGCTAGGCATTGTTTATCTCTCACATTGCCTATGTAAGAGACTTATTCTCTTTAAAAGCCTACTGACAGACTAAAAATAGATGTTTTCTACTCTTGTTTTATGAGTACATGATGCTGAAAAAAATTGATTGTTCAGTGCCGGTGCCAGCCGGCCAAAACGGACAGTACCTGAAAGGGGGAGTGAGGATTGAAAGACAGGAAAGGAGACAGAAAAGACGCTTGGGAGGGCTCACAGTCAATACTGCAGCTCGGATTTATTTCAGTTCTGCCTTTTTATACAGAACTCAATTAGTTACAACTGCTGTTTTTCCCCACCTGTATCTGAGGGTCAAGGAGCCGTCAGATCAAAGGCTTCCACTATTGCCTCAAGGTCAGGTGTTGTGAGGCTCTCCATATAAACATTCCTCCTGATAAGGCAAATTAGATACTGGTGTGCACAACACTCAGTAAACAAGCCTGAAACAGCTGAATGATTAGCTGCTCCCGACATATCCCCCTTCCTTTTTATTTTTATAACCCCAGATTATGCTATATCTGGGACAGAAGGACCATGCCTGCCTTAGGTTGTCTTCTGCCAGAGCAAAGCCTTACCCGTCATTGGCATATAGCTTCCATCAGCTATAGCTTCCATTAGCTACGCCTTGTCTTAGGTTGACTTTGTCCCAGAAGATCTTACCCGTCTTTGACTACCGGCCTTTGTTAGGGGAAGGAGCGCAGTCTCATATTCATGCACAGCTGCCTTGACTTGCCACAGGCATAAATAACTTTACTGCCACCAGGTGAAAACAAAGACAGGAGGAAAAGCATGTAAGGAGGCTCTCAGCCTTTTTAGAATATCTGCTGGTGCTTACAGGGTGGAAATGCGGAGAAATTTTTTGTTTTTTCTATTATCTCTTGGCAATAACACGTTGACATAGGTACAATATCCACTTTGTCCCACAAGCACACTTATTTTTAACAAAATAGGCAACCCGCTTCCCAATACAAAATAATCATCAGGTGTTTTGAAGCAGGCTGAGCAATTAACCAAGAGTCATTCACAGTCACTACTATCTCTTTTTTCTTCCATATCACGGGGTGCAATGTCGTGGATCAGGAACATAAGTCCAGTATAATTCAGCCACGATCACTTGCAGGAACATCATCAGCCACGTCTGTCTCCTCATTCTTTTCTACTTTTTTCTTTGGTGCTCATCCTGCAAACCTCACCAGCCTTTCTGGTAGCCACCTGGCTCCATCAGCATCCTGTGGAAAAACACAAACATGCCCTCTTCCCCAAATTAATACCGACCCTGGGCCAATCCATTGTCCAGTTAAAGGATCCTTCCACCTGACTTGGGCGTAGGTATCCTGTGACTGAGGATGCCACATTCTATCTGCCGCAGAGGAGTCATTTTTATCCAAATTCAAAAAGTTTTTACAATGGGGACATAAGCCTGGCTCTTTATTTCTGTGACCTCCTCTCTGCTTATTAGGGCACTGTTTCACTTGATGTCCCAACTGGCCACATCTGAAGCAGCTCCCCCCAGGTCCAGCCACCTGTCCTTTTGACCCTTTTGTTTGTTGAAAAAGTATCTCCTGAATAGGCTTTCCCTGCAATGCCGCAGCCAAGGCTACTCCTTGGATGTAAGATGGCCCAATACCCGAACATAATCTTATATAGTCTGATAAATCACCTTTCTTTCTAAAAGGCCTAATAGCAGTTTGACAGGCTCCATTGGCATTCTCAAACGCAAGCTGTTTCACTAGAAGTAAACCTGCTTCACTGTCCCCCAGCAAGCGACCAGCAGTTTGCAGTAATTGAGCCATGAAATCCTGATATGGCTCATCCAGACCTTGCCTGATCTTAGACAAAACCTCAGTCTACCTACCACTAGATGGCAGTTTATACCAGGCTCTCCAGGCTGCAGCATTAATCTGCGCATAGGCAGCAACATTGTATTGCAACTGCTGAGCAGTATCCCTATATTGTCCTTCACCAGCTAACATGTCACCTGGCACTGTTCCTCATACTCAGATTTCCACAACAGATAATCTCCCCCTGAAAGGCAAGCACGTGCCATGTGTTTCCAATAT
>NW_008343207.1:3689450-3691589 GCF_000622305.1 Nannospalax galili | reverse complement strand
CAAGGTCAGGTGTTGTGAGGCTCTCCATATAAACATATTCCTCCTAATAAGGCAAATTAGATACTGGTGTGCACAACACACTCAGTAAACAAGCCTGACACAGCTGAATGATTAGCGGCTCCCGACAGTTCAGTAGCTTGAAAAAGTTTAGATAATGACATTTTGCTTCTTCAGCTTCAGAGAGGTTTCATTTTTGTTTGTTTTTGAGACAGGGCCTCAGTATGGTCCCCAGGCTGGCCTCAAACTCATAGGCTCAAGGGAACCTCTTATCTCGATAGCTGGGACCATAGGCACATGACTGCATCCCAAAGTTATTGACTTTCAGCACTTTATACATTCAATAAAACAAATTTTCAAGTAGCTGAGCGTGGTGGTGCACAGCTGTAATCCCAGCACTAGGGAGGCTGAGGCAGGAGTGTTTGAAATTAGAGGTCAGTGAGTACTACAATGGTAAGACCCTAGCTCAAAAATTTTTGTGGTGCCAGGGACATAGTTCAGCAGATTAGGGTGCTTGCTGCCTAGCCTGACCTCCTAAATTCCATCCCTAGAACCCACATTGCAGAAGGAGAGAACTGACTCCCAAATGCTGTACTCTGACCTGTACACTCACATTGTGGCATGTGTGTGCCCACACATATGACACACACAAAATAAGTGTACTTTTTTAAAAAAAGGTTGGAACCCTGGAGATGGCTTATCAGGTAAAGGTACTTGCTGCCAAGTCTAATAACCCAAGTGTGATTCCTTGGATCCATATGGTAGGAGGAGAGAACTGACTCCTTAAAGTTGTCTTTTGAGCTCCACACTCATGCTGTGGTAGACAAGTACTCTGCTTTGACCTCATACAAACACCAAAAAAGTTAATAAAATGTAATATTAAAAAAGATAAAGATTGGGTGGCTGGAGAGATGGCTCAGCAGTTAAGAGCACTGTTCAGTTAAGAGCAGACCTGAGTTCAGTTCCCAGCACCCATATAGCAGCTAACAACTGTGTGTAACTCCAAAATACACATACAAATAAAATAAAAATAAAATATTTAGCAGGGCACAGTGCTGCATGCATTTTAATCTCAGCACTAGGGAGGCAGAGGCAGGTGGATCTCTCTGTGAGTTCAAGTCCAGCCTGGTCTACAAAGTGAGTTCCAGGCCAGCTGGGGCTACAGAGAGACCCTGTCTCAAAAAGACCAAAAAAAAAATTTTTTTTTAAAAAACAGGTTGGACTTTTGAGATGGCTTAATGGGTGGAGGTAGCTGCCGCCAAGCCTGGCTACCTGAGTTCAATCCCCAGGACTCACATGAAAGGAGAGAACTGACTTCTATCACTTGTCCTCTGACCTGCACACACACACAGGAAAATATAATAAATAAAACTTTAAAAAACATAAATATTTATTGAAGGGCGTGGTGGCGCATGCCTGTAGTCCCAGCACTCGGGATACAGAGGCAGGTGGATCTCTGTGAGTTCAAGGCCAGCCTGGTCTACATAGTGAGTGCCAGGACAGCTGGGGCTACAGGGAGACCCTGTCTCAAAAAGACAAAAACAAATAAATATTTATATTTATGATATAAATATATTTATTTTTATTTTCTGTGTATGAATGTTTCCTTGTGTACACATAAATGCATAATGTGAGAGCAAACCTATGGAGGCCAAAAGAGTGTAATTGATAACTTGGAACTGCCTTATGTGGGTGCTGAGAACTGAATCTGGGTCCTCTTCAAGAGCAGTCAGTGCTCAACCACTGAGCCATCTTTCCAGCCCCCAAAACATTAAATTTTTTCTGGTCTTTTTGAGACAGGGTCTCCCTGTAGCCTCAGCTGGCCTGGAACTCACTATGTAGACCAGGCTGGACTCGATTTTACAGAGATCCACCTGCCTTGGCCTCCCGAGTGCTGGGATTAAAGGCGTGCATCATCACGCCAGGCTCAAAACATTTTTTTTTTTTTTTGAGATAGGGTCTCCCTATAGCCATAATTAAAAAAAAAAATGTTCTGGTCATGTTGGCACACACTTTTAATACCAACACTCAGGAGGAAGAGGCAGGCAGATCTCTGTGAGATCTAGGCCAGCCTGGTCTACATAATGATCTATAGGTCAGCTGGGGCTACAGGGAGACCCTGTCTCAAAAAGACCAGGAAAA
>NW_008343207.1:3637395-3689362 GCF_000622305.1 Nannospalax galili | reverse complement strand
TTTTATTAATTAAATTTAATTTAAAATTAAAAAAAAAAAACAAAGAGATCTCATGCTTGATATCTAGCACTTAGGAGGTGGAGGTGAAGGATCCAGGACTTCAAGACCAGCCTGAGCTACATACCAAATTCAAGACCAGCCTAAGCTATATAAAATTCTGTTTCAGCCCTACCCTGTGCCCCTAAAAAAAATCCAGCCAATCCAGAGAACAGTCTCACTACACCATAAACAAGTAGTCAAGCGAGCTACAATAAATTATCTCATACATTCTGGCAATTCTTTTTGTCTCTGAAATATAAAGTAGTACATTAACATAAGTTACAAAACTAAATTTTCCTCAACTATGATTGGTACAATTAGTACAAAGTTGAAACAAGCATTTTATTATATAAAATATGAGACAAAGAAACATTTAGTCACAAAACAAATCTTTTTTATCAAAAAAGTATAAAGTTTCAAAACCAAGCCTGGTGGAGAGGTGGAAGCAGGAGAATCTAGAGTTCAAAGTAGCTACATAGTGAGTTAGAGGCTAGCCTGGGATGTACAAGACCCTGTCTCAAAAAAACAAAAAACAACAAAAAAAACCTGTGAAGTTTCTCAAGCCTCAACTCCAAGTATTTAGGACTCATCAGCTCATACAGACTTTATTTCCTTGACCACTTCCACAAGCCAACTTGAGAACATTTTCATCCTCCAGAAAGAAATGCAGCTATGGTAGAGGCAGAACTCAGCAGTACAGTACATGTGTAATGCCCTGGATTCAACCACAGCACCAGGAGAAAAACAAAAACAATTCCATCAAAAAAAAAAACAAAACAAAACCAATTTTTTTTTTTTTTTTTTTTTAATACAGGATCTCAGTATGTAGCCCCAGGCTCGCCTTGCAATCTATTTATTTTATTATTTTAAAAAACATTTTATTATTTTTATTTTATGGGTACAACATTTTATTATTTTTATTTTATGTGTACAAGTGTATTGCCTGCAAGTATGTGAGTGCACCCGTGTTGTGCAATGCTGTTGAGATCAGAAGATTTCTCTGGAACTGGAGTTAAGTATGGTTTGTAGCCGCCGCCATGTGGATGCTGGGGATCGAACCCGGGTCCTCTGCAAGAGCACTCAGTGCTCTTAACCACTGAGCCATCTCTCCAGCCCTATTTTTTATTTTTTTTAAAGGCTTGTTTATTGACAATATATATATATCTCCAGATATTTTATATGTAATACATACTGCTTGTTAACCAGTTGTGCCACTGGAACTCATGGACATTTTTTTTCTTTTTCTTTTTTTTTTTTTGGTCTTTTTGAGACAGGGTCTCCCTGTAGCCCCAACTGGCCTGGAACTCACTATGTAGACCAGGTTGGCCTTGAACTCACAAAGATCCACCTGCCTCTGCCTCACAAGTGCTGGGTTTAAAGGTGTACGCCACCATGCCTGGCTCTTCTTTCTTTTTAAAATTTTATTTTAATTCATTATTATTACTATTACTATTATTATTATTATTGGTCTTTTTGAGACAGGGTCTCCCTGTAGCCCCAGCTGTCCTGGAACTCACTAGGTAGACGAGGCTGGCTTTGAACTCACAGAGATTCACCTGTTTCTGCCTCCCAAGTGCTGGGATGAAAGGTGTGCGAGACCACGCCCGGCTTCTCCAAGTGTTTTTAAATCCATTTTGTTGGAAGTGGCCCTGGCGTGTGGCCTTCAAACCAGCGGGCTTTCCCGGCTCACCACAGCCCTGAGTCTCACCTCCCTGAAGCCTGTGGCCTTTAACTAGGAAGCCAGTTGAGCCTCAGCAGGGGGTAACAGAAGGAGGACAGCGCCTCGCGCCACGCTCAGATCCGCCCATTTCCGCTCACCCCGTTGCGCCCGAGGTTCCACCACATCCCCGCCATTTCATTGGCTCTGGGAACCGGCCCCTGGAATACCTGCTCCGGATTGGCGAGCTCCGCCGCCTCTCGTGCTTCTTCCGGGGGCGGGGGCCGGGCGTGACTACGCCCCTTACGTGGGGACGCTCAGTGGGCCTCAGGAGGTGCGGTGATCCCTGCCTCACAGAAGGAAGTAGGTCCGTTGTGTGAGGAAGCTGCTATGGTGTGGCGTTCCTCGGCAGAGCCGAGGCGGTGGCGGCCATGAAGGTGAGGGGCTGGTGGAGCTGGGTTGGCTCTCCTCGCCTCTTCCAACCTCCCAGAGTACCTCTTCTTTCTCCTCAGCGGTTGGCCAAGCGGGGTCCTGAGAGACCTCCGCGGGGGGTCGCCCGGCTAGGCGAGTGGAACCGGATCGGTTCTAGCCGGTTCCCCGCCCGGCGTGCCCGACGGGGAGGGGGACGCGGTGGGGCTGCGGCGGTCACAGCCTGCTGGGCCAGGGCCCAGTGCGTCTCCTCTCGGGAGGCTCAGTCCTGGGTACCTCTGCCTCCCCGAGTCCTTGAACTAACCCCGACGTCGGGCATGTCACGAGACCGAAGGTCGAGAGCGGTACGGGGAGTGATGCGGATGGGCCGGACTAGCGGTTCGGAAATGTCGGGGGCTGGGATCCTCCTCCGAGGAGCGGGCGCTGGGCCTCAGCGTGGTGGCGGTGACCTGGCGCGCCAGCGTCCGCTTCGCCACTGCGGTGCTCCCTGGTGGGAGGTGAGCGTGGGAGCATCCCTGCGAAGTTGACCACGAGGGCCCGGGGTGTGTGTCACTCTGGCCTACTTTGGGGAGATGACGTTTCTCAACTTGGTCACAGAGTGCGAAAGAGTTCTGTGTGAAGCAGTCAATTCAGGTATTGATCATTTGCCCAATGCAGACCAAGTGGGATGCATAAGGTGTCTATGCTCTCCTCCAGATAAACACGGTTGTATTAATCTCGTTGGAGAAGTGTGTTGGGTGTGGGTGAAGAAAATGAGCGGGCGACTAGATTACCTTTGCAAAGTGTCAAAAATTGATTATGGAAGATTGAAAGAAGTGGCTAGAGAAATTCAAATATTTTGTCCATCACCTTTGTATTAGTCAAGCGGGAGGCATGGAGTAGAAATAATTCAAAATAACAATCCCAGTCTCTTTTTTTTTTTTCTTGTCTTTTTGAGACAGGGTCTTTGTAGCCCCAGCTGCCCTGGAACTCACTATGTAGACCAGGCTGGCCTTGAACTCACAGAGATCCACCTGCCTCTGCCTCCCAAGTGCTGGGGTTAAAGGCGTGGGATACCACGCCCGGCTAATCCCAGTCTCGTAAAACGGGGTTTACTAGTCAAAAGAGACAAGCCGGGTGTGGTGGTGCAAACCTGTAACCAGCACTTGGTAGGGGGAGGCAAAGGTGCCAAAAAGGGGAAGAAACAACAGCAACAAAAAGCAAAACCCTCAGAAGCAAGGAAAAAAGGTACCTCCATTGTTGCACACCTGTAACCCCAGCATTTCAGGAGGTGGAGACTGGAGGAAGAGCAATTAGGAGCTGAAGCTAGTCTGGCTACATAGCAAGTTTGAGGCCAGTCTGCACTACTTGAGACCCTATCTCAGCCAACTCCCTGGCTGCTGAAAGCAAGGGAGAATTTTGGAATACATAACTTCGTTTTGAGATCAGGTCTTGTATCCCTGATAGGCCTGGAACTGATGGAGACCAGGGTGTCCTTGAACTATGGGTGATCTTTCTGCCTTTGCCTCCTGAATGCTTGGATTACAAATGCTCTGGAATGGGTAACTTTGGAATTGGGTCTTGAAGTATGAAGATAATGTGAGAGTTTATTTTTAAATTTGCAGTTATAAAATATTTCTGTAACTTTAAAATACCTAGAAGTAGCTATTTCCTGAAAATCATCATCTTTGCTGTGAGATCCAAAAGCAAGCAGAGTCTTTATAGTACCTCAAAGCATGTCCTTATTAATACTAAATTTATGGCCCATCAGAGAGCTAGATATGGAAGGAGAGTTGAGGATAGGTACAGTGCCCACATTTAAAAAAAAAAGAAAAACGCCAGGCGTGGTGGCTCATGCCTTTAATCCTGGCACTTGGGAGGCAGAGGCAGGCGGATCTTTGTGAGTTAGAGGCTAGCCTGGTCTTACATAGTGAGTTCCAGGACAGCTGGGGCTACAGGGAAACTGTCTCAAAAAGACAAAAAAAAAAACCTCATATGCATGTAGGTAAGTGCACCTGTGTTGCAATGCCTGTGAGGACAGAAGAGGCTGGGATCCCCTGGAACTGGAGTTACAGTTGTTAGCAGCCATGTGGGTGCTGGGATTTGAACCTAGATCTTCTATAAGAACAGCCAGTGTTCTTAACCACTGAGCCATCTCTCCAGCCCCTAGTGCCCAAATTTTAAATAAGTTATTTAAATACAAGTGATTTTTGTATTTAAGTGAGAGGTAACTGCTATTTGGTCCTTTTGAGACAGGGTCTCCCTGTAGCCCCAGCTATGTAGACCAGGCTGGCCTTGTAGACCAGGCTTGCCTCTAACGCACAGAGATTGGCCTGCCTCTTGCCTCCCAAGAAGTGCTGGGATTTTTTTTTGGTCTTTTTGAGACAGGGTCTCCCTGTAGTCCCAGCTGTCCTGGAACTCACTATGTAGACCAGGCTGGCCTCGAACTCACAAAGATCTGCCTTCTGCCTCCTGAGTGCTGGGATTGAAGGTGTGCCCATCATGCCCAAACCCTGAAGTTTTATTTTTATATGTATGAGTTTTTCGTGTGCTTGTAAGTGTACCACATATGTGCACTGCCCATGGAAGCCAGAAGAGTGTGTTGGATCCTTGGAACTGGAGTTAAATGGTTGTTAGCTGCTATATGTTTGCTGAGAACTGAACCTAGTTCTTCTACAAGAGCAGCCAGTGAGTGTTCTTAACTGCTGAGCCATCTCTCCAGCCCTCAGCAAGTGCTTTTAAACTCTTAAGCTATCTCTAGCCTCTCTTGATTATACTTGTATGTTTAAAATCCTAATTTGTGATTTGTGTTTATTTGATTTACTCCTTTCCTGTTTTTCTATATTTACATTGATTTTACCCTTAATTATGTTAATCATGTTATGTTAATCATGTTCAAACTCAAAATGAGATCCCAAGGAGAAAAGATCATGTATTCCATTTTTAGTTTTTTAAAGCTATTTATATTTTTTAAATGTTTGTTTTGCCTTCATGTATGTAAGTGCACCCATTTCATGCATTGGCTGCAGAGGCCATAAAAAGGTGTCAGATCCCCTGGAGCTGGAGTTACTGACAGTTCTTAGTCACCATATGAGTGCTGGTAACAGAGCCCTGGTATGCCCAGAACCCACATGGTGGCTAACAACTATCTGTAGCTCCAGTTCTAGGGGATCTGATGCCCTCTTCTGACCTCCTTGGGCTTTGCACAACACAGCTACACTTACATACATGTAGACAGTACACTCGTACACATGAAATAAAAATAAATAAAAGCTGACCAAGGTGGCACATGCCTTTAATCCCAGTACTGGGGAGGCAGAGGCAGACAGATCTCTGTGAGTCCAAGGCCAGCCAAGGCCATAGCTAGGGCTATGGGGAGACCTTGTCTTAAAAAGACCAAAAAATAAATAATAAAGTATTTGGCAGCAAAGTAGACTCTTAGGAGATTATGTTATTTCTGTTCACCTAGTTTAATTAAATTAACTAAATTACTAAATTATTAAATTAACTAAATGACTTAAATCATTTAGTTTTCTATTGTTTTCATACTCATCTACAACTCTGTCCACTATCCATTATCCCTCCCCCTTCCCTTGGAGATTTCACACAAGAAAACAGGAAATAAAAGTAAAGAACAAGTCAACAGATTTCTGTAAAAGAAAGAAAGCAACTGCTTTGAGAAACTAAATTAAACTGTTAAAACCTCAGCTGAACCTTTCTCAGAGTATTGGAGGAACTGTAGAGGGAAGTAAAACACTAGAAGCATGTCAGCCTTCTATACAAGAGTATGTAGACAAGTTTTGGGGGAGTTATATGACTGAGATGTTGGTCCTAGAGTTCTAAAGGCCCCAATTTCAGAAGAAACTGCACAGCCCCTCCTCAGAAATTCTGGAGGGTGACTTTCTAGCTGCAATGATATAGGCAGGAAGGAGGAATCTTCACTCAGACCAAGAAGGCCTTGATCTTGTAACTTGACTGTTACTTGGGAGTTTATTATTTTGCTGCCCAGGCTGTACCCTGGACTAGCTCTGGGGCTGAGACCCAAGCATCAGTATTAAAATTTTTATTTTTATTTATTTATTATTTATTTATTTAATTTATTTGTATTTTATGTGTATGAGTGTATTGCCTGCATGTATATGAGTGTACCTATGTCGTGCAATGCCATGGAGATCAGCCGAGGGCTTCGGATTCCTCTAGAACTGGAGTTAAGGACAGTTCGTAGCCACCATGTGGGTGCTGGGAATCAAACCCGGGTCCCCTGCAAGAGCAGTCAGTGCTCTTAAACCGCTGAGCCATCTCTCCTGGCCCCTTAAATTATTTTTTAAATTTCATTTGTTTTGTGTATATACATGTGTGTACTCAAGCACCCTCATGTGCCACAGCACTTCTCTGGGGGTCAGAGGACAACTTGTTGGAGTTGGTTCTTTCCATCTACCATGTGTGTCTCTTGGATCAACTCAGGGTGGGAGGCTTAGTGGCAAGTGCTATTACCCACCATCTTGCTGGCCTAGGCAGTATGTTTAAAAGCTTTCTGATGAGTTTAACTTGCAGCCAAGGTAGAGAACCACTGTCTCTGCAGCAGTTTCACAGGTCCAGGCAATTCCTTAGCAAGAGGTAGTTAACAGCAGCCACCAAGCCACTAAAGCCACCCGCCCCCAAGAAACCGGGAAGGTCAAATTATTAAAATCACTTTCACTTCGGTATCAGCGTATCAGAAAACGGGCCTAATAGGGAAGTGAAAATTAGGTTTTTCACATACTCTGGTTGGGAAAGAAAGATAATTCATATAGAACTAGTGACTGTGTCCAGCCCTGTTTGAACTTTCTGAACTGTCAAGTAGGCTGGAATACTGCTACTCTCAAGAGAGGGTGCATTGTGGGTTTACCAGTTCAGTATATGCTGTTAAAAGTATTTCTTACTGATATGTTTTCTTTTTTAAGCTTTGTGTATGAATCTTTTTGTTTTTTGAGACAGGATCTCACTATGTAGCCCTGACTAGCCTGGAATTCTAGACCAGGCTCACCTCCAACTCAGAGATCCACAAGGATTAAAGGCATGTGTCACCACATCTGGTATGTATGTAAGTGCACCTACCTGTATTATGCAGTGCCCAAGGAGGTCAGAAGAGGGTGTGGATCCCCTGGAACTAGAGTTGCAGACTGTTGTTAGTCCATACCATGTGGGTGCTGGGAAACAAACCCAGGTCCTCTGCAGGAGCATTCGGTGCCCTTAATCGCTGAGCCATCTCTCCAGCCAGTAGATCTATTTTCTTATTGAAAGCCTTTGATCAAAATTAAGGTCACAGATCTAATGGGGCTGCAAACTGGATTTTCTACTGTTTTTTATTTCCTTCTGCTATGGTTTTTGGCTGAAAATAGTAATATGGAACTGAATGAATTATACTAAGTAGGGTTTTAGCAACTTTTTTTTTTTTTGGTCTTTTTGAGACAGGGTCTCCCTGTAGTCCTAGCTGTCCTGGAACTCACTATGTAGACCAAGCTGGCCTTGAACTCACAGGGATCTGCCTGCCTCTGCCTCCCGAGTGCTGGGATCAAAGGTGTGTGACAGCACGCCCGCTGAATCTTTTTTCTTAAATGAACAATGACTCTGTTAGTCTGGCTTCTCTTGCTTTTATGTTTAAGCAAACCGCGGCTCTAGAGTCGAAGGCATGAGCTATTATTTTACTTGTCTTTCAAAGGTATCACTGTCTTTTGAGAATTAGAGGATATGAAGCCATATAGTATCTAAATCAGTGACCATAACACTTAAAGACTGTGTGAACCTTGTGTTGTAGTTACTGTCTCCTTTTCCTGCACTTAGCATACTACTACTGGTTAGTGGCAAGAATAGCATTTTTATTAATATTCTAGATTGCCTTTTACATTACCCCCCAAGCTTGTTGGGAAAATACTTAATATTTCACAGATAAAATAAACTGTGGTATTATGTATAAAACTGCCATTTTAGCTTAATACCTCACTTATTTCAACTTCCATTACCTCTCACATTTTCTAGACTCCAGAATATGCATAAGAAGTAGGACATACCAGGCATGTTTGGGTATGCATTTAATCCCAGCATTCCAGAGGCAGGCAGATCTCTGGATATCTGTTAGACTGAGGCCAGCCTGGTGTATCTAGTGAGTTCCAGGCCAGCTGGGGCTACAGGAAAACCCTGTCTCAGAAAGACAAAAAAATAAATAAAAGAAGTAGGACATGGGGCAAAAACCTACTGGTCCTAAACACTGCCCCTTTTATACTAAAATAATGGAAAAATGCCTTTGGCCTTGCATTTGAAACTATATCTGCTTCTGACAGGCTTTGTTACATATTTCTGAGACTAATAAAAAAGGAGATAGAGGGGCTGCAGCTGTAGCTCTGTGGTACAGCGCTTGCCAAGCTGGGTTCCATTTCTAAAATAAATTATTAGAGTTAGGTATAGTGGTAACCATGATGGCTCATACAGAATAAAGAGTCAAGGAGAGCTGGGCATGGTGGCTCACCCCTTTAATCCCAGCACTCAGGAGGTAGAGGCAGGTGAATCTCTGTGAGATCAAGGCCAGCCTGGTTTACATAACAAGTTCCAGGCTAAATGTGGCCTCAGGAAGACCCTGTCTCAAAAAACCAAAAGCATAATAAACCCTGAAAGAAAATACCTTGTTGTGGAATCTGGTGGAGAGGTAAATAGCCTTTATACCTTGTGAGGTACTCAGGCTTTTTAGTCCTTGGAAATTATGTTTTATTAGTGGTTTTGGTTTGAAAAGGTAGAATAATTACTGTCTTAAAAGCTTTCCTTGGCTGGAGACATGGCTCAGTGGTTAAGAACACTGGTTGTTTTTGCAGAAGACCCGGGTTTGAATCCCAACACCCACATGGCAGCTAACAACTGTCTGTAAGTCCAGTTCCAGGGGATCCAACAGTCTCTTCTGATCTCCTTGGGCATTGCACAACATGGGTGCACTTAACTTCACGAAGGCAATACACGCATACACATAAAATAAAAATTAAAAAAAAGCTTTCCTTGGGGATGGCTCAGCAGTTAAGAGCACTGACTGCTTTTGCAGAGTACCGTGGTTCAATTCCCAACACCCACATGGTTGGCTACAAACCGTCCTTAACTCCAGTTCCAGGGGAATCTGAAGCCCTCTTCTAACCTCCGAGGCATTGCACAATAGGGATGCAATAAAATAAAATAATAAATTTTTTTTTTTTAAAAGTTTTTCTGCTGGGCCTGGTGGTGCACACCTTTAATCCCAGCACTTGGGAGGCAGAGGCAGGTGGATCTCTGTGAGCTCAAGGCCAGCCTGGTGTACATAGTAAGTTCCAGGACAGCTGGGGCTGCAAGGAGACCCTGTCTCAAAAAAGAAAAAAAAAAGTTTTCCTTAATGGGGCTGGAGAGATGGCTCAGAGGCTAAGAACACTGACTGCTCTTGCAGAAGACCCAGGATCAAATCCCAGCACCCACGTGGCAGCTAATAACTATTCGTAATTCCAGTTCCAGGGGCTCAGACAACCTCTTCTGTCCTCCAGCAGGCAAGATTTGCAGGAAGCTTTGCACGACACAGGTGCACTTACCTACATGTAGGCAATACACATACACACGTAAAATAAAAATAATAAAAAAAGCTTTCCTTAATGTCAAATTAATATATTCTTTATAAAGAATTTGGGAAGCAGAGAAAAACCTCAAAAAGGAAAATAAATACAAGAGATACATTAAAATCTAGAGTGCTTCTGGCAAGACCCTGTTTTTTAAATTTTTTTTCCCAGTGCTCACATGCGGTTTAAGTGTGGGGAGGGGAAACAGCATCAAGAGAAGCATTTTTACCAAGTTGTATTAAAAATGACACACAATCTAGACACAGTTCTTTTACACTGACAGTTGCAGTAAGTTCTAGAATCTGAGCAGCAATTTGAATCTTTTCTTAGAAAACATAGTGCCTGGTACGATCCACACGGTCAAGGCTGGTCTGGAACTCACTATGTAGACCAGGCTGGTCTCAAAATCACTTGTCTCCCAAGTAATGAGATTTAAGGTGTGTGCTACCATACCTGGCTAAAGAAAAATACAAACAAAAATCTTTATTATTATTTTTGTTTAACCAGAAATGCCATGCTTGGGACTGAGAAGTGCTTCAGGTTTTAGAGATTTTGTGGATTTTGGAATATTTGCATGGACTTCACCTGCTCCAAAATCTGAAGCTTTTTTTTAAAAACAAAAAAAAACAGGGTCTATGCATGTAGCCCTGGCTGGCCTGGAACTCACTGTATAAAACAGGCTGGCCTCAAACTCACAAAGATCTGCCTTCTGTTTCCCAAGTGCTGGGACTAAAGGCATGCTGCACCATTGGGTCAGAATCTGAAGCTTTTTTAAAAGCGTGTTCATTGTGCATTAGAGATGTTTATCTTGTGATCTTAGAGTTATTCAGGGCAAACTTCTGAAGAATGGCATTCTCTGAGAGTCCTAGACAGCCTATGTTCCAATTGGCTTTAAACTTGGCACTTGTGTTTCCTTTCAGGCGGGTGCTACCTCTATGTGGGCTTCATGCTGTGGGCTGCTGAACGAAGTCATGGGAACTGGAGCTGTCAGGGGCCAGCAGGCAGGATTTGCAGGAGGCACTGGCCCATTCAGATTTACACCAAGCTCTGACTTCTCTACCTACCCATCAGCAGCTACTGAAGGGCCCAACATAGTTTGCAAAGCCTGTGGGCTTTCATTTTCAGTCTTTAGAAAGAAGGTGAGTTGGTGAAATGTTACATATAAATGACATGTGGGAAAACAAAACAAAAAGACAACATGGGTCATAATTCTTGGTTGTAGGTTATTTTCAATAGCTAACAAACCATTTTATAAAAATATTAAAAGTTGCCAGGCATGGTGGTGCACACCTTTGATCCTAGCACTTGGGAGGCAGAGCCAGGTGGATCTCTGTGAGTTCAAGACTAGCCTGGTCTAGATAGCAAGTTCCAGGCCAGCTGGGGCTATAGGGAGACCCTGTCTCAAAAAGACAAAAAAATTAAAAATTGGTCTTGTTAATTATTCTTCATTAGGAAAACTGTGCAGTAGAAGGGATTCTATTCCTGTCACGTCTTCTGCATCAACATTGCTGCTTCTCGTGCTGTGCAGGCATCTTTGCTCCTGAACTCTGCTACTCCTGATGATACTCATTTTGAAGCAAGAGATTTAATTGCAGTGCAGTTTTATTCAGAGATTGTTTATTGTACCAGTGTTACCAAGTTTCAAAAAAATTTGTTCTTAACTATATTCTTTTTTGCTGTTATTTTTGGCAGAGCTTGGAATCAAGCCTAGGGCCTTACACATATTTAGCAAGTGCTCTGAACACTGAACTACAGTCTCCAGCCCATTTTTTTTTTTTTTTTTTTTTTTTTTTTTTCTTAAATGTAGCCCTGGCTAACTCAAACTCTTGGAAATCTTTCTACCTCACCCTCTGGAGTACTGGGATTACAGGCATAAGTCACCGTGCCTGGCTTCTGACCATATTCCTAACTTTGAAAAAAATCTGGTGCGGTTGGCTTACACTTATTTTCTCAGCATTAGGGAGGCTGAGACAGCGGACTTGAGTCCAGCCTAGATTATAGTGTGTTCCAAGTCAGTCTGACCTACAGTGAGAGAACCTGTTTAAAACAGCAACAAAAAAGACAAAAGTATAGCATTCAGGATTTAACAAAACACTTAGGTTAGAATTCTAACAGTTCATCTTACAGTCTTTGATCAACAATTCAGTCCTTGAAGTATATAAAGAAAAAGGTGTTAAGAGGAACAACACACTAAGCAGAAATGAACATACTTGAGTGTCTTCTTAAGGTTTTCTGAGACGAGGGGTGGCCCACGCCTCTAATCCCAGCACTTGGGAAGGCAGGTGGATCTCTGTGAGTTCAAGGCCAGCCTGGTCTACATAGTTCCAGGACAGCTGGGGCTACAGGGAGACCCTGCTTCAAAAAGACAAAAAAAAAAAAAGGTTTTCTGATGGGATGGCTTAGATTATGATTAGATTACTATATTAGTGGGATCTTGTGTGTCCTTGAGTTGAGATGGAGAGATCAGTTTCCTTTCTTTCTGTTAAGCTTTTTTCTCTTCTGGGAAGATTTTTGACCTAGGAAAAGACCAGGAAGAGCGTGATTGTGCTTTCTGTATTCCATGTGATCAAGTCAACTTGTTCTGCTAATTCCATGTTTGCGCCAGGGGGCGGAAAGGTTTTAATTAATTAACACAAGAGTGTTTGTTTTTCTTAACACGCTGTACTTGAAGTTTTGTGAGTGTGAACTGCCCTAGCAGTCATTGCTAATTTTCATAGCTTTAGAACACCAAAATGCCTATGAAAATAGGCTGGCGTCATAGGTGACTTCACATGAACCAAGGTTTTAAATATTAATAGAACGCAAAAAGAAAATGGTGTTTCATTAAGGCTTATGTTATCATTATACTTATTTTCTGTTTCTTCAGCATGTATGCTGTGACTGTAAGAAGGATTTTTGCTCCGTTTGTTCAGTTTTACAAGAAAATCTTCGTAGATGTTCTACTTGTCATTTACTACAAGAGACAGCCTTCCAGCGCCCACAGTTGATGCGACTAAAAGTGAAGGATCTACGGCAATATCTCCTCCTTAGAAACATACCAACTGATACTTGTCGTGAGAAGGAAGACTTAGTAGATCTAGTACTGTGCCATCATGGACTAGGCTCGGAGGATGACCTGGACTCAAGTAGCCTGAATTCCTCACGGTCCCAAACTTCTAGTTTTTTTACACAGTCTTTTTTTTCAAACTATTCAGCTCCCTCTGCTACTGTGTCTTCCTTCCAGGGAGAGCTCATGGATAGAGATGGGACCTTCAGATCAGGAATGTTGGCACAGGTAGGAGGGTGTGATTGATGACTCCAAGTGCCTGGCATGCTCACTCTTGGTCATATGTGGTAGGAATCTGTAGTGCAGGATGACTTCATGAACCTCAAATCATGTGTCAGAGCAGAGGTTCCATCAGCTGCACTGCACTGCCACTGCCGACCTGCCTGATATGTAACTTCAGTGCTTAGGGTGCTGGGTAGCCTGGAAATCCACTGTTTGAAGCAACCAAAATAGCTCACCAGTTTGACCTTAGTTGCTTCATTTTTCCCTAGTTTGTACAGTTAAGCATGAACTGTTGAAGTAATAACTGGAAAAGAAGTATGCAGATTTTTAGGACCATTTGAACATGTGTCAGTGACCATAGAACAATCACTAATACATGTTAACCAAATACCCAGGATATCTTGGTGAAATGAAATTGTTCTATTTTTATTTTTTGTGTGTGATAAGATCTCTAGCCCAGGTTGGCTTCAAGCTCACTAAGTAGCCAAGAACAACTGAACTTTTTAAATTTAGTTTTATTTTTATGTATAACAGTGTTTTGCCTGCAGTAAGTGCACCCAAGTGTACAGTGCTTGTGGAGCCCAGAAGAGGGCGTTGGATCCACTGGAACTGGAGCTATGAACAGTTGGTTCCTCTGGAGAACAGTCAGTGCTCTTAACTGCTGAGCCATCTCTCCAGCCTTGACTTTGGCACTTACCAGTTTGGCTAGAATTCGATGGCTTAGGAAGCCCCAGGAATAGTCTTGTCTGCCTCCCCAGCACTGGGATTATAAGCATATACTGTGCCTGGCTTTTTGTGTGGGTGTTGGGAATCTGAACTCAGATCTCATGCTTTCATGGCAAGCATTTTACCAATTGAGCCACCTCCCAGCCCCAGCTTTGAATTTCTGATCCTCCCTGTGTCCACCTTCCAAGTACTGGGGTAAAAGGTGTACATCACTGTGACTCAGTGCTAGGGATTTAACCTAAGATTTCAGGTATACTAGACAAGCATTTTTACCAACTGAGTTATCTCCAACTACAAAATTGTTCTAATCTAGATAACAAAACAACTATCTGGAAAATATAGTTATTTACTAATTATAACTAAAATACTGTCCAGTGAGGTCCTTAAGCATCCTAGTTAAATAACATGAAGGGCTTATAATTCATTGATTCTTATATGAGTGATCCTGAATGCTGAATTAAGCTGGGTGTGGTGGTATATGCTGTAATTTCAGCAATTAGGGAGGTAGAGAGCAAGAGCAAATGAACTCAGAAGTTTGAGGCTAGCCTTGGCAATGTACCAAGAATTACTATTTTTGTGTGTATGAGTGTTGCCTGCATGTATGAGTGCACCCATGTCGTGCAATGCTGCGGATGTCAGAAGAGGGCTTTGAATTCCTCTGGAAATGGAGTTAAGGACGGTTCATCCACCACCATGTGGGTGCTGGGAATCGAACCCAGGTCCTCTGCAAGAGCAGTCAGTGCTCTTAACCGCTGAGCCATCTCTCCATCCCCAGAAAGACATTATTAAAGGTAGAGGGATATCTGGGTGTAGTAGCAGATACCTTTAATTTCAGCACTGGGGTGGCAGAGGTAGGCAGCTCTGTGATTGAGGCCAGCCTGGGCTATGCTATATACCGAGTTCCAGGCCAGCTGGAGCTAGGAAATGCTGTTAGAAAAAACAAGAAACAAAAACAAAAAAAAGAAGGATGGCTGGGTGTCTAGTGCATATTTTTATCCTAGTTCTTACGGGACAGAAGGAGGAGGATGGATTTGGCTGCTATCCAAATATTTGTAACTTCAATAGCAGGAATCTTCTCGAGAGCTGGCAAATTATTATAAAATATAGACATATCTGACTTTTATACCACTTTTGGATATAAAATGTTTGGGAGGTGTAAGTGGCTGAATGCTGCAGGCTAGTGGTTGTGGGGTTGAAAATGAAATTGGAACTGACCAAGACTTGTGTGCAATGGCTAAAATAGAGTCAAAAGATGTCATTAGGAATGGTAGTACACACAATTCCAGGATTTGGAAGGGAGAGGCAGGAGAGTGATGAGTTCTGGCCAGTTTGGGCTAGTGTCTCAAAAAAGAAAAAAACAAGATGTGAGAGAAGGTATACAATTGAAATTGAAGCAATTTCTATTTTCCTAACAAAAACTGTTTATTTTTTTTGTAAAGACAGGGTCACCCTGTTACCCCAGCTGGGTTGGCCTGGAACTTGGTATGTAGATCAGGCCTGCCTCTGCCTCCCAAGTGCTGGAATTAAAGTCATGTGCCACCATACCTGGCTGATGAACTTTTTATTTTTTGGTCTTTTTGAGACAGGGTCTCCCTATAGCCCCAGCTGGTCTGGAACTCACTATGTAAACCAGGCTGGCCTTGAACTCAGAGAGATCTGAATTCTGAGTGCTGGGATTAAAGGCATGTGTCACCCCCCCCAGCTTTTTTTTTTTTTTTTTTTTTTTTTTTGGTCTTTCTGAGACAGGGTTTCCCCTGTAGCCCCAGCTGTCCTGGAACTCACTAGTAGACCAGGCTGGCCTTAAACTCACAGAGATCCACCTGCCTCTGCCTCCCAAGTGCTGGGATTAAAGGCGTGTGCCACCATACCCGGCTTCTTTTTCTTTTTAATGCTCATTTATTTTATGTGTATGTAGATGCACATACATGTGAATGCTATGGTGGGTGTGTGGAAGTTCTAGGGATCAAACTCAGGTCATCAGCCTTGGTGGCAAGCATCTTTACCCACTGAACCACTTCACTGACTCTTAGTCTTTGACTTAGTGGCTCTAGTTAAACCAGCCATTTGCAGATCTGTTGATGTAGTCACCCTGTATCCTTAGTGGTTTTGGCAATCAATTATGGGACCTTCCTTAGAGAGCAAATATTCTGATATATCTTAGAAATTCATACACAGAGGAATTTGTTTTGAGGTAACTTTATAGAAAGTGAGGTTCTTGATTTAGTCATGTAGGGTCCAACTCTTTGGGAGAGACAACCACCTTTCAGGATCCAAAGGTCATTTTTTTTTTTTACGACATATTTTTAAATTGAATTTTTGTGCATCTCATACATCACATCATAATCACATTGAGACCCCACCCCCATAGCTCCCCACCAGATTGTATGCATTCCATTAAGGCCTATCAAGTCAGGTCCATGTCCCCAGAAACACTTGGCTTCTTTTTTTTGAGACAGGGTTTCCCTGTAGCCCCAGCTGTCCTGGAATTCACTATGTAGACCAGGCTGGCCTTGAACTCACAGAGATCCGCCTGTCTCTGCCTCCCAAGTGCTTGAATTAAAGGTATGCACTAGCACACCCTACTTCTTTGTTATAAAATTTCAGTTATTTTATGTGTACAAGTGCTTTGCCTGAAGGTATATAAGTACATGCCTGGTGCCTGTAGAGGTTAGAAGAGGGTGTCAGATTCGCTGGCACTGGTGTTAAGGACAGTTGTCAGCCACCATGTGAACTGAACCCAGGTTCTCTGAAGAGCATTAAGTGTTCCTAAACTCTTGAGCCATCTCTCCAGCTCTGAAGTCATTCTTAAGGAAGATCAATGGATGGCTTTTTCCTAGTGATAAAAATGGGTTGGTAGTTAGGAAAACCTGATTAATGACCTAATCAGATACGTTGTGTAGGTACAAAGTGAAATAGCTTCAGCAAACACAGAAGATGACGATGAAGATGATGAAGATGATGATGAAGAAGAAGAAAACTTGGAAGATGAGGTAAGAGTCTTGTAAAATTTGGTTTCCCTGATAGATGCATGTGGCAGAAAAGGAAAATGTCATGTAAACTTCCCTTGGGTTAGCACAGGGTGTTTCTTCTAGTTTAAATGTAGGACAGAATATTAAAACACTTCAAGCTACTGAGAAGTCTGGGAAGAGTGTCTAGGGCCATGAGGACCAAAGGCTAAGAGGGGTCTGGACTTGTGGGACGAGAGGTAATGGATACTCTGATTTCAGAACCCTGGGCTCTCTAGGAAGAAAGTGCGAGCTTCGCTATCTGACCTGTCAAGCCTTGAAGAAGTAGAAGGGATGAGTGTGCGCCAGCTGAAGGAGATTCTGGCTCGGAATTTTGTCAACTATTCTGGCTGTTGTGAAAAATGGGAACTAGTAGAGAAAGTCAACCGGTTATACAAAGAGAATGAAGAAAACCAAAAATTTTGTACGTTAATTTTTCCATTTTTTTTTTCTGATGTAATTAAGTCTAATTTAGCTGTATGCCTATGATCTCAGCAGTTGGGATGCTAAGCCAGGAGATCACTGTGAGTTAAAAGCCAGGGTGGGCTGTATAGTGAGACCCTGTCTCAAAAAACAGAAGTCATTAAAAATAAAAATACTTTGCATGCCTTTAGTCCCAGCACTGGGGAGGTAGAGACACGGGATCTCTGTAAGATTGATGCCAGCCTGGTCTACATAGTGAGTTCCAGGCCAGCTGGGGTTACAGGAAGACCCTGTCTCAAAAAGATAAGGAAAAAAATTTGAGGAAATAATATACCTTTTTAGTGAGTTATGAATTAGTTTATGTAAGCCTGTTTATAGATCTGTTAAATAGACCTTTATGTGACATAGACTCTGAGGTGACAGTTGCCAAGTAAGCTAGATAACCAGTTATTGAGCCTAGTTTTTCTTACTATAAATGACTGTTAGGACTTGCCTGTAAAAGTGTTTGTTTTCTTACTAATCCCTCTGGCAGGCCAGTACCTTGGTTATCTCGATTGTAGCTTTTAAACCTTAACAATGGTGAGGAAATTCACTACATACAGGTGTTCAGTAATTCTATACATCAAGTGTTATTGTTTCTGAGTAAGTCTTAAGCTGACATTAACATCTCAACTAAAAAGTTCTTTAACTCATAACAGCTAAATCACAGTACTTAAGGCTAGGGTAAAAAAAAAATTAGTGGGATTCAGACAAACAAAACTTAGCTCCTCTCATCAACTTTTATCCTGAAATTTTTTTTTTTCCCCTCTTCTTTTTTTGGTCTTTTTGAGACAGGGTCTCCCTGTAGCCCCAACTGGCATGGATCTTGTTACAGAGACCAGGCTGGCCTCAATGCCACCATGCCTGGCTTTTTTTTTTTTTTTTTCTCCCTTTCTTAAGCTGATTAAGCCAGATATAGTCAACTCAACCTATTATACAGGCACATAGGAGGCTAAGGCAGTCTAGGCCAGCCTAGACTAGTGTGATACCCTATCCTTATACAAAGCTGGCTGTTACCAAATTTGTGGATAAATAGTTTCATGATGGGAAATAACTTCATCTACCTACTTCTAGGACAGTGCCATTGTAGCAGGTCCAGGATTTTAATCCCCAGGGCTTTCTCAGGTTCCAGGTTACTAGCTAGAGAATGACATTTGGACAGAGGGGAATTTACTTCATAAATGTAATACCTGTGTACAAGGTAAATTCTAATGAGTGGCATTCACAGTTTAATGATGTAGGCCATAAACACATGGCTTTTAAGTATCTTTCTCAGTTAACTCATTGCCTAATTCAAACCTAGTTTCAATCTCTGGCTTGGTGAGTACATTTTGTTTAGAGCACAGCCAGAATTTTCTCCATCTTGATTGGCCTTAAGCCACTTACTGCTAGGATTGGCTCAAATAAGCCTTGCAGAATATCCCTGAGAGACTGGCTCCTCTGTTATGCCTATATATTGTAAAGAGGAGAAAGGAGTCTTCATACAGGAGTGGAGACCAAGACCAAAATTAAAATTAATCTCATTTAGTCTCTCTCCACTCATCTGTTGACTCATCCCATAGGTCCTTTGTCCCCAGGCTGTACTGTTAAGATCCTATATTACTGCAGGGCATGGTGGCGCATGCCTTTAATCCCAGCACTTGGGAAGCAGAAGCAGGTGGATCTTTGTGAGTTCAAGGCCAGCCTGGTCTACATAATGAGTTCCACGACAGTTTGGAGCTACAAGGAGACCCTGTCTCAAAAAGACAAAAAAACCTGTATTACAAGAATTTTTTGACATGGTAGGCTACAAAATGATATTTCTAGCTGTCCTGGAACTCACTATGTAGACCAGGCTGGCCTTGAACTCAAGAGATCTGCCTGCCTCTGCCTCCCAAGTGCTGGGATTAAAGAAATACAAAGACTTCTGGCCTTGAAGCTTGAATTCTTGTTTTGTTGTAACCATGTTTGTAAATCCCCACCCCCCTTTTTTTTTTGGTCTTTTTGAGACAGGGTCTCCCTGTAGCCCCAGCTGTCCTGGAACTCACTATGTAGACTCACCTCTTCTTAGAAAATAAGCCTCTTAATTCCTCAGCTCTCAGGCAAAATCTCAGATGAGGTTAACTTTTTAAAGTCATTCATTACCTATCTTTCAGTGTCTGGATTGTCTCAGAATCATTCTAAGCCATAGCCCCAGCTGGCCTGGAATTCACTATGTAGACCAGGCTGGCCTCAAACTCACAGAGATCTGCCTGCTTCTGCTTCCCGAGTGTTTGGATTAAAGGCGTGTGCACCACCACACCCGGCTATATGGTTATTCTTAACTATCCTGTGAGTGTGAAATAAATCTCCTCCTGAGATGAGACTGCTGCCCCTTTTCCATGGTCTCATAGCAGGGGCCACTGAGCTGAATTTCCACTGGTGTCCTGGCTCCAAGGCCCATGTGACATGTATGTTTCCTTTTTTTAATTTTTTGTGTATTAAGTACACATGTCATGCAGTGCCTATGGAGGACAGGACAGAAGAGAGCCTCAGATCCTCCCAGGACTGCAGCTACAGAGAATAGTTAGCCACAGGTACTGGGATTCAAACCTGGGTCTTCTGTAAGAACCAGCAGTGCTTTTAACTGCCAATCCATCTTTCTAGCCCCATGTTTAAGACAGGGTCTCCTAGAGCCTAGGCTAGCTTCATATTCACTGCAGCTGAGAATGAATTGTAATTCAGATCTTCTTGCCTTCACCTTCTAAGTGTTAGGATTATAAACATGTATTACTGTGGTTATGTAGTGGCTTATGTAGTGCTAGGAATTGAACCCAGGGTTTCACACATACTAGGTCAATACCAGTTGAGCTATATTCCCAGCCTGTTTCTTTTTCCAAATGGATGAATATATCCTTATTACAAACCCCTTACATTACATGATATAAAACAGAAATGAGTAGCCAACATTTATGAAGCACTTCTTAGCTGGCTGCCATCCAAGTATCCTCATTTATTAACAGAATTCTGACGTGTAGGAATTTCCATATTTGGTGGTAAGAGCCAAAATGCTTAGAATTTTTGCTGCTCTTTCAGAGTACCAGAATTTGGTTTCTAGCACCTATATCAGGCAGCTCACAATCACCTGTAACTTCAGCTCCAAGGGATCTGACACCCTCTTCTGGCCTTCAAGAGCACCCACATAACACCTGGCGCATGTACACATACACAGTTTAAAAAAAAAGTGCAGAGGGGTTAGGGATTACTTTTCATCTAGCACTGGGATAGCATCAGACTTGTGGTGGTCATTCAGAGGATGGCTGTTTGGCTGTGGGCAAGACAGCAAGGCCAGCAGCCATGTCCACAGCCCTAGTTCTCTTGCTTTGCAGATGGTGAGCGAATGCAGCTGCAGGATGAGGAAGATGACAGCTTGTGCCGCATTTGCATGGATGCCGTCATTGACTGTGTCCTACTTGAGTGTGGACACATGGTCACCTGCACCAAGTGTGGCAAGCGCATGAGTGAGTGCCCCATCTGCCGTCAGTATGTGGTGCGAGCTGTGCATGTTTTCAAGTCTTGAAATTGAGGATCCCCCAAAGGGACACTTGCCTGACTCGAGCCCAAGCATTTCAGCGCACAAAAAGAATAAAATTAGATTAAAAAGCTGCTGTAGTTTACATTGTCTTTATAAAGTTCCTAACTTATTTGTATACAGCATGAATGGGGCCCCTTAGCACCATGGTCTAGTAGCCCTCTCCAGAAGAGATAGAAAACACCTTCAGAGATGGAACACACCACAGGGCTGTCTTTGCTGCTTATTTACCATAGTCATGTTTACTATGACCAGGTATTGTGCTAGTTGCTTTATGGTTTTCTTCAACAGTCCCTATTAATGATTCTGAAATGGATACAGCCTCACGTGCATTGAGAAGCCAGCCTCTTAAGAAATTTTAAATATCCTTATCTAAAATTTTAGCTAAGACGTGGCTATGTTAGGCTGGGAGTATAAATCAGAGGTATATTAGTAAGCCCCAGGTTCCATCCCAGCACTAGAGTGTGGTGGGTGAGCTACAGAAGGTCTAACACCGTTTTTTTGTTTTTTGTTTTTTTTTTAAATTTTCAGTTCCATACAGCAAATGAGAAAACTTTGATACTAATTTATGCAGAGGGGTTTCTTCTAGGGCCAACTAGAAGGTTTGGCTTTGGGTTGAGTTGAAACCAATTATGGATTTACCCTACTTATTGTGGGCAAATGTTTTGAAGATTCCGTTGATCTTGACTTTTCAAAGTCTCTAGTTGTCTTAACTTTGCAAAGAGTAACGTGGCCTTATGTACTTAGGATCTACCAACAGACGCCTAACAATTATGAATTCAGGTAGGCTCTGAAACATGTAAATCAAGGGCCTCAAGCCGGTTAAGAACATTGGCTGCTCTTGATCCAAGTTGGGTTCCCAGCACCTACATGGAAGCTAACAACTGTAACTCCAGTTCCAGGGGTGCCAATGCTCTTTTCTGTCCTCCTCAGGTATTGCATGACATGGGTGCACTTTAATATACATACAGGCTTGTACATATACACATACATACACTCATACACACGTAATAGTTTTGAAGGTCACAGTGGAATACAGTGAAGTTACCTTGTTCCTGTTCTCACAGTAGAAAAGGATATAATAATTTAAGACACGATTGTATCAAATCTTCCTTTGCAAACATCACATTCCCTTAGTGGTATGGACATAACCATATCAGATCACACAGACACACACACATAATAAAAACTTTAAAACTTATATAGAGAATAGAGACTTGCATTGGGAGTATAGACTCCAGGGTGGCTTAGTACTCCTTGGGAGAACTCAATCATGACCTGTGTACTACTATGGCCTCCCTAATATCTGGAGCTATGTCATGTCTTGGTGGCATGAACCCAGGTTCTTTTTGAGACAGGGTCTCCCTGTAGCCCCAGCTGTCCTGGAATTCACTATATAGACCAGGCTGGCCTTGAACTCACAGAGATCCGCCTGTGCCTCTGCTAGAATTAAAGGCACGCGCCACCACGCCCAGCTGAACCCAGGTTCTTAGGACTATTCACACGAAAATAAGTCACCCTGCAAGTATTTGAGGAAGAGGATGGCTTTTTGCAATTTTATTTGTATTGAGTGTTTTGCCTTCATGTACATGAGTGCACTGGTGTTGCGCAATGTCTGCAAGTCCAGAAGAAGATGTCAAATCCCCCGGAACTGGAGTTATGGATGGTGGTTAGCTGCCATGTGGGTGCTGGGAACTATACCAAGGTCCCCTGCAAGAGCAGCCAGTGCTCTTAACTGCTGAGCCATCTCCCCAGCCCTGAGGATGACCTCCAGAGAACTAAAACTACCACAGAAATAACCTTTACTTCTGCATAATGAAACTTTCAGGCCAGTAGAAATAATCTGCCTTTTTATAAGTAAACTAGTTAACATCTTAATTTTATTAAACGGATCTCCAGAGTTAAACACCAGAGACAATCATTTCTGTGTCTCTAGTTTGACTCAGAAAAAGCCTTTGGATTTAAGTCAGAGGTATAGCTTTAAATGAGATCTAACTTTTAAAACTGGATGGTTAACAGGAAGGGCTTATAGGGGTAAGGTCTTGATTAGAGAAAGGAAGTTGATTATTTTCCCCATCTTCCAACTCATTAGAACAGTGATCTGTATATATGAATATGAAGTAATTGGGGACTGTCTAAAAATGTTCTATGACCCCAAATTCTAATTTGTCTCAATCTTTCAGCTCCCAGGCTGTAGAATACAGCCTCCGATTGTCTTCTCTGGGACAAGTTTGCCCTCCCCATCTGGGCAACTTCTAGGAAAGAGTAATGCTAAGTGGCAATGGAAGTTATTTTTGTGCAGGTGTGGTAGGAGGTCCCCCAATATGGTTCACCCAAAGGTGAATCATTGCCCCTAATAATGCACAAGCAGCCATCATTGTAGCATTTTTTCCCCATTAGCTTTACAGGCCAGAAACAGATCTTTCTGTAGAATGGAGCAATTATGTGTTGTACAGGGCTGCTGTGCTGCTTGGATGACAGAAATTAAACATTGTTTGGCATCCACACAATGTACACTAGTTTTGAGACTTCCATTAATCCTGGGCTTTCCCATCTGATTTTTAGTCTACTCCTAAAACAAAAACCCTCAAACACCAAGAGTGTTTTTTTGTTTGTTTGTTTGGTTTTTTTTTTTTTTTTTGTATAATTGTTTATACAAATTCAACAAAGGTAAAACCGTATCAGGGAAGGTCTAGGAAACACCACTGTAAACGATGGTACTTATGAATGCAGAACTTGACAACTAGGAAATAGCCAGGTAACCAACCTAAGTGAGAACTCAACTAACACTTCAAAGGAGGGAGAAAAAGTAAAGGCAAGGCTGTGGGGACATTTATTCTACTTGACTCACGGTATAAATTAGATCTATATAGAATACAAGAGCTCATGCTTGGAGCGAAACCCTCCTGAGTGCAAAAGCTGGAGTCTGAATTGTAAAATTTTGAGGAAAAGGTGAACTCTATTGAAGAAACTTGGC
Source organism: Nannospalax galili (assembly GCF_000622305.1). Taxonomy (NCBI): domain Eukaryota; kingdom Metazoa; phylum Chordata; class Mammalia; order Rodentia; family Spalacidae; genus Nannospalax; species Nannospalax galili. The sequence goes on along the minus strand of NW_008343207.1, from coordinate 3,665,669 downwards.
AAAGTGTATTTGACTATAATTTACATTTGTCCACAACATGCTTGTGTATCTTCTTGACATATAAAGTAGGCTCTCAACATTCAGTAAAACATGCTTTTAAGTGGAAGGTTGTCTCCCTCCCCATCACACCTGGGCACATGTATTGATGGGCTTTGTGTTGATGAAGTACAAGTTAAATTCTTTCCTACCTGGAGGAAAGTTGGCAATCTCAAAAACAATAAAAACACTGGTATGCATTCAAATCTTGCATAAATAATTTTTAAACAATTTGTACAAAAATAGTTCTGCATAATGTAAGATGTAACAAAACCAACTAAACAAAATGTGTCAAGACAGCTGCAGATGGGGTGTATGGTCCACTGTGTTGACACCAGAAGCCTTGGCATTACAAGGAACAAAGTGCCCAAAACAAAAACACCACCGATAAAAGCTCAGACTTCTAAGAGGATGTCTCCAAAGCCGATCCTCCTCTCCAACTGGAATGTCTTCTAAAGGCCGCCTTAGAAATGGTCCAGAAAGCAGTGCAGTTATGATGCAGAAAGGCCAAAATAGAATAAAGTATCTATCTGGCTTACACTCTTCCCCAAATGGGTGGGTGAACAGCTTCTCCCTTGGCAAGACTTGCAAAATGGAACCGTGTCCTGTGGTCTGTTGTTCCAAATTCCAAAGGGAAATAAAAGTTTTTTTTTTTTGTAGTCTTTCCCTTCTCAGGCTGTATTTCCCCTACCCCACCCCGCCCCCCATATTTACATACTTGTCCTGGGACTAACTTAGTTTTTGCAGAAGTTTTTCTTCCACCTGCCCAAACTGGACACTGACAGACATTTCAGCTATGAACTGCTCGCAGCCTTCCTTGGTGACTTGCTTGCAGTACCTCAGGTCAATATGACAGATATTTCCACAGCGTTTAAAGAAGGACAGGCACTGATCAGTGACTTTATTGCAGTCTGTAGGGAAGATGAAAACCATGTTAAACTACAGAAGATGAAGAACCCAAAAGCCCCTAAACTCAGGTGCCCAGCAGTAGAGATGGAACAGATTGCTCAATGTCCTTGAAATGGGGGGATGCTTTCATCTAATTGCAAAAAAACTTTAAATGTATAGCTCAGTGGTAGAGCACTTGCTAGGCATGTGGAAGGCCCTAGGTTCTAGTTTCCACACTGCTATTAAAACAACAAAAGCCATTCTGACTCTACCAGGTGAAAATCACTTGTACCACAAGGTATATTTCTATAAATAGATCTGTGTGTCTTACAAAAAGGGCCATATAGAGGGCTGGAAAGATGGTTCAGCAGTAAAAAAGCATTTACTGCTCTTCCAGAGCAGTTCTCTTCCTAGCCCCTAGTCCCCACCCCTACATGGCTGCTAATAACCCTCCTTAACTTCAGTTCTGGGGATCTGATGTCCTGTTCTGGTTCTCCATGAGCACTGCATGCACAGGTATGCAGGCAAATGCTTACACAAATAAAATTAAGCAACTACAAAAAGGGGGTCAAGCTGGGCGTGGTGGCGCACACCTTTAATCCCAGCACTCGGGAGGCAGAGGCAGGCAGATCTCAGTGAGTTCAAGGCCAGCCTGGTCTACACAGTTCCAGGCCAGCTGGGGCTACAGGGAGACCCTGTCTCAAAAAGACCAAAAAAAAAGTGGGGGGTCATAATGGGTCAAAGGGGTTTTCCAATGGAATAGTTATATTTGCCTCTCTATATCCACCTATACTATGTTCAGAGTGAGAAGCTGTCTAAGGTCATCTTGGGACCCATGTGCTCTTTTGCACCCTAGCACATTGGTGATGCACAGCCACATACTGGCTTCCTCACCCCACAACCCAACACAAAGTGTCTAGTTGAAGCTTGATGGGGCTGAAGAGAGGTTCGGCCCATAAAAAACAAAACAGAATTCAGAATCGTTGACCACGTCCTATGAACAGCTGTGTGTTTCCTTTATCATTCTGTACTACCTCTTTCCTTTAGAACTAATAATCCATTGTCAACTGGCTTAAATGCCAAACAATGATCAACAGAGACTAAGAAGAATAATTCCTTCTACATGAATCAAATGGATCAGAAAACGATTGATACTTTCCTGTCAGTTTTATTAACTTTGAAATGTTTTCTTATCACTTTTGATTTTCTTTGAAATTGAGTGGGAATAAAACAGGGTCAACTGATAACATGCACTATCAAAATGGCAGAAGCTTGAGGAAACTAGTACCATGTACACCTGTATACTGTTAGTCTTGGCAAACCAGAGCTCACCAATTCTTATGTGCAAAATTCAAGGAAAATAATCCAGTCTCACAAATGCAGTAAGAATCTCATGAATTTGGAGTAAGTGGCCACAGGAAACTGTATTCATCATGTATACAGACAAATAATGAGGGTGGACAGTTAAGATTGAAGGAGGGACAACAACAAAAATGTTGACAAAGATGCCTTAAAAGGTAACTTCTTGGGGCTGGAGAGATGGCTCAGCGGTTAAGAACACTGAATGTTCTTGCAGAAGAACCAGGTTCAGATCTCAGCACCCACATGGCAGCTAACAACTGTCTGTAACTCCAGTTCTAGGGGATCCGATGCCCTCTGCTGACCTCCGTGGCATTGCACGACATGGGTGCACTTCCATACATGCAGGCAATACACACATACACATAAAAATAACAAAATATTAAAAAGGGTAACCTCTCTTTTTAAAAATTATTTTATGTGTATATGTATTTTTATGTGTATACATATTTTAAGTGCACCTGTGTCATGCAATGCCTGTAGAGGTCGAAAAAGCATTGCGGGGGGGTGGGGGGTGGGGGGTGGAGGGCTAGAGAGATGGCTCAGCAATTATGAGTATTGACTGCTCTTGCAGAGGACCAGGGTTTGATTCCCAGCACCCACATGGCAGCTACAAACCGTCCTTTAAACTCCAGTTCCAGGGGAATCCAAAGCCCTCTTCTGACCTCAGCACTGCACAACACGGGTGCACTCACATACATGCAGGCAATACACTCAAACACATATAATAAAAATAAGTTAGGCGTGGTGGCGCACGTCTTTAATCCCAGCACTCAAGAGGCAGAGGCAGGTGGATTTCTGTGAGTTCAAGGCCAGCCTGGTCTACATAGTGAGTTCCAGGACAGCTGGAGCTACAGGGAGACCCTGTCTCAAAAAGACCAAAAGAAAGAAAGAAAAATAAGAAGAAAAAAAAAAGGCATTGGATCCCCTGGAATTGGAGTTAAGGATGGCTATAAACTGCCATGTGGGTGCTGGAAACTGAACTCGGGTCCTTTTCCTTTTTTTGGTAATTTTGAGACAGGGTCTCCCTGTAGCCCCAGCTGGCCTGGAACTCACAGTGATCCACCTGCCTCTGCCTCCTGAGTGCTGGGGTTAAAGGCGTGCACCACCACGCCCAGCATCCAGGTCCTTTTCAAGAGCAGCAACTACTTTTATCCACAGAACCATCTCTCTGCCCCACCTCTTAATCTCAAATATTCCCTCAAGATGGTTATTCTGCTTTATAATCTTAATGCAAAAGTCAAATGATAAAAGATGCGATATAATGCTAGCATACAATTACTTCAAATTACTTGATTCACTTTACACAGGATAGATTTTACTGTGTGAAAAAGCCTATTTCATTCCATATTTTTGCTTCATTTTTCACTTGTGTGACACCCCCCCACCCCCATACTGAACAGGCCTTTTTTATGATACCAGTTTACCCCTATCACCTTATAACTAAAGCTGGATAGCCATAGGCCCTAGTGGCAACCATCTATCAGCAGGAAGCATTTGCCTGTGCAAGGTCTACTGAACCAGGCTGCAAGAAGTGTCATATACAAGAGGGACCAAAGGACTCCTCATGGAAAGTTCTTTTCTTCCAAATAGAAGGGTTTTTGAGTTCAGAGTATTTTTGTTTTGTTAACCAAGAGCCAGGGAGCACTCTGGCTGAAAGTGAGTTACAGAAGAGGGCCCAAAGCTTCCTACCCAAATTCAATTTGCAAAAAGAGGCCATCTGGAAACGGAGGTCACACTAGTATAAGTAAGACAATTATTGAGGCCTTATGCCTACCTAATGGCCACTTGTCACAGCAGTGTACCAGCTGAACAGCAAAGTCCTCTGGGTGAGAGCTTCCTGTGAGAGAAAACCTGTCAGGCTCTTCTCTCTGGAAGTGGGAGACTATTTCAGGATTGTCCCAAAACTGGTGATAGAAGTGGGACTAGAGGTAGCAGAGAGCAGAGCAGGATCTGAAGGGAATGAGATGGGCTCTGGAAACAGAACTGAACATCTGGAAGGCAAGTGAAGTGCCCTGAAAGGGGACGGTGGTTAAACTGGAAGCCAGGATATCTAGAGTGCCTTAAACAAGGCTTCTGGGGTGATAGGAACAGTAGTTAGCAACAGGAATTGTGTGGGGGCCATTCTAAGTCTTGTGTGTATGCTCCGTAACCAGCATTTTCATGCATGAGAACTCACCCTAAGACCATCACAATTATCTTTTCATAGCAGGAAACATAATTTGTATTTTTGTTTTTTTTTTAACCAAAAATGTGTAACCTGTATCTGTGCAAACTTCTGGCCTTAACCTAGAGTTCACAGGAAAAAATGATACATAGAACAGGCTGACACGATGAAGCCAACTAAAAATCCTGAATGGACTAGTAAAGTGACTAGAGATCAGGGGAGGAGATCAATGTCATATACTGATCTTGCAGTCTAAAGATAATTGTGGGGTTTTCTGTTTATTTTTGTGGTGCAAGATAAAATCTAGGGTCTTGTGCATAATTAGTAAGAGCTCTATTACTAAGTTCTATTCCTGGTCATTTAAGGATAACTAATAACAGGACAAGGGATGGTCAATATGGGGTCTCATATGTCACAGTGAAAAAAATGAAGCAAAAGTATAAAAATAGGAATTCCTATCACTTATACTTAAAATGAATCCAGTATTGAATTTTGAGGGTATGATTTTTTTTCTGAAGGAATGGTATGCTAGCATTATACAACATCTTTTATCATTAGAACTTTGTTGTAAGATAACAGAGAATGTCAGTCATCTTGGTGGGTATATCTGAGGGGTTAATTAGAAAGAGTGTGAGAGGGTTATTTTTGATTGCATGACACATCGCTTTGTCAATTTTCCCACCTTCAGTCTCATTAAGAGTAAAAGGGTACAAGAAGGGGTCATCTCCAGAAGGTATCAAGACTAGTCCAAAAAAAAAAAATTCAAGAATGTTTTCTACAACTGAAGAATGTGTTTCTATATTGAAAGAGCTCACGAGTGTTTACTGTGATGCAATTCATAAAAAATTATAGACAAGGGGCTGGTGAGTTTGCCCAGTGGGTAAGAGTACTCATTGTGCAAAGCATGAGGACCTGGGTTCAAATCCCCAGCACCCACATAAAAAACTAGGCAGGGTAGTATGTAACCCCATGGCTAGGGGCAGGGGCTACAGATACATACGGTGAAACTTTTCATATAATGAAAGACCCTGTCTCAAAGCAATAAGGCAGAAAAGTGATAGAGAAAGATACCCAACATCCTCCTTTGGACTTCACATGCTTGGACATATGTGCATTCAACACACACAATTTAAAAATTACAAGTAGAGATAAAGACAATGTCTACAAAACAGTGGGCCAAAATAGATTCACTGACAGACAAAGCAATACATTTAATTCATCCTCACTTCTGAAAGATGGAAGCCAGTGGAGAAACAACCTCGCTCCCAAACTAGTATTCTATATTCAACTGAATGTGAGGACACATTAAAAAAGGCCAGGGGCTGAGGGGGGTTGTAGTGGTGATGGTTCTGCAGAAAAACTGTTTTGTAGAGGGATATTCAGTTTTGTTTTGTTGTAGTTTGTTTCAGAACTAAATCAGAAAGAGACTTCTTTTTTGTGGGCTTTTCTTTTGTCTTTTTGAGACAGGGTCTCCCTGTAGCCCCCGCTGGCCTGAAATTCACTGATGTCTATCAAAAGAAGCAGTTTAAAAAAAATTTTTTTAAAAACTTATTTTATGTGTATGAGTGTATTGCCTGCATGTAAGTAGGTGAACCTGTGTTGTGTAGTGCTTGTGGAGGTCAGAAGAGTGTGCTGGATCCTGTGGAACTGGATTTAACGGTTGTTAGCCACCATGTGGGTGCTGGAATCGAACCTGGGTTCTCTGTAAAAGCAGTCAGTGCCCTGAGCCACCTCTCCAGCCCCAAGAAGCAATTATTAACTAGAAAAACTCAACTCATGCAGGAAAGGAAGTGTCTTTGCAATACATTGTTTGGCTTAATTTGTAATAAAAATTTACAGGATCATAAGGTAAAATATTAGCAACTTTACTAAAAATTGGAAAAAATGGAGGAAAAAGAGAATAACAAGAGGATACAACCATAATAAATTCTTGTGTTCCATAAAGACATATCTGAGTGGAAATGGCAGCACAGGCTCACTATGTGGAAATATATGGAGGTAAACTGGAGAGAGCTCAGGTCTAGGGGTTGCCTGAAGGGGTAAGGATTACAGAAAAGGCCAGGTACAAACTAGGACCAATAAACATTTCTAGGATGAAATGTAGCTTCAACAGCAATAGCTGGGAGCCAGATCCTCCAAACACATGAATATACCCTGAAACTCAACTGGTCATCTATTTTGTGGTACATGCTTACCTTATCAATAACTAGTTACATTAATGGGAGGTACAAAACAAAAGAGGAAGAGAATAGGTGTAGAGATATGCTGTAAAATACTAAAAAAAAAAAATTTTTGTCTTTTTGAGACAAGGTCTACCTGTAGTCCCAGCTGGCCTAGAACTCACTATGTAGACCAGGCTAACCTTGAACTCAGATCTGCCTGCCTCTGCCTCCTGAGTGCTGGTAATAAAGGTATGTGCCACCAAGCCTGGCTTCAAAACGTTTTTAAGACAGGGTCTCATGTGCCCTAGGCACCAATATGGTGGCTCATAGTATTTGGAAGGTAGAAGCAAGACTATCAGATGTTCAGGGTCCATCTTTGACTATATAGTAAGTTCAAGGGCAGCCCAAGGCACATGGCATCCTGTCTCTAAAAAGAGCTGTATTAGGCTGGGCATGGTAGTACACACCTTTCATCTGAGCACCCAGGAGGCAGAGGTAGGCATATCTCTGAGTTCCAGGCCAGCTGGGACTACAGGGAGACCCTGTTTCAAAAAGAGCCCCCCACCCCCGCCCAAAAAGAGCTATATTATCAAGAGTGAATTTATCTGTGTACTGAGATGAAAATGGTCTCAGTGTAGTGTGGTGCAAAACAAAATGTAAAAGATGATTCATAACACTCTCCCACATAACTCCCTGAACCAAGCTGCACATCCATAACAATTAGAACATGGCAACAGAGGCAGAAACGAACCTGCCTGACTCTAGTTCAGTGGTCAAAACCCTGTCTTTGGTGGCTCTGCATCCCAGCCCATTGCTGTCCACTGGACTCTGGATGTCAGGCACTGGCCTGTCTCTTACCACCTTTGAGAAAATGTCCCTAGCCCATGTTTCTGGATCAGAAATCACTGCTGCCCGATCTCACACCTGTCAGCAATTTTTTTCATTGCAATTACTACAATTCATTATTTTTATTTATGTATGTGTGTCTACTTTTCTCTAGTGTACCACATGCAGGCAATACTAGAGGAGACAAAAAGGTGGTTGGATCCCCTAGAGCAGCCTGATATGGGTGCTAGGAACTGAACTCAGGTTTTGTGCAAAAGCAGTAAATGTTCTTAATCGCTGAGTCATCTCTCCAGTCCAGTTATACAATTCTAATACTCTTTACACTTAGTGGTCTCATTTACTGGTATTTCTGAGCACTGTGACCATACAGTACATATAATACAGTTCTCAACAAATATCCAATGCCAGCTATCCTAAAGGTGCTGAGCTACATAAGGGGCCTCACCTTACCTGACAGGTTGATCTCTGTCAGAGAGTCCCGGGTGGTGGTGCCAACTGCAGTGAGCAAGTTGATAGATTGGTCGGTGACATGGTTACAGTAACTGAGGTGGAGCTTGGAGAGTAGGGGCATGTGGCGGATGATAAGCCGCAGGGAGGCATCTGTGATGTCCAGACCAGCTAGGCGCAGTTCTACAATGTTCCGGAGCTTGCTCCGATTGTCCATCTGACCTGTTGGGGAAGGCAGAATAGAGGCAACCTATCAACCTAACCAGGGAGATCATGATGTTCTCTAAGGCCTACCAGCTAGATATAACTGTAAATTTCAGTTAGCCATGAAGTTACTTCACCCCCAAGCCAGAATTCTAGCATTTAGAAATTAGAAGCTTCCACATCAGAATTTGTATTTCTAGATTCTCTAGAAAAATCAGAATCCATAAACACGGTTGGAGGATCCAACTTTGAACTATGGCTTTTCAGACTATATTTAAATCACTCTAGTGATACTTATTAGGTGTACAGGGAGGTGTGCTTGCCTTTCCCTTTAAGAAAAATCTAGAAACACTGATCCTATATTCTGTCCAACAATAATAATCCAATTGGCACAGGGATAGCTCAGTGCCCTTGTCTGTTGCCACTCATACCCTACATAAATCATTTGTGCTTTGACTGGGATAAAGTGACCCAGGTAGGTGACCTAGGAGCATGCCACACTTGGAGCCATCCCTCAACCACCCTAATCCTAATATACCCAAGAATGTTGAAGCTAATGAAGATTAAGTTCACAGACAAGCAGTCAGAGTTCCAGAAGAGTGTATGCACAAGAGCACGTACTTCTCCTTAGAACCCTGCGCCCAAAGCTGGCTAAGAACATAGCCCTGTATCCTCCAGAACTCTGCCCTGTATCCTCCAGAAAGTAGCTAATGCCAGGGAAGGCTGATGACACATGCAGTAGATGGGGCCTGTGGTCAAAACCAGATCCAGCAGGATAGCTCAGTCACTGCATCCCCATGGGGCAGACGCCCTTAGGGCACAGGTTCAGCCTGGCAACTCACCTGGTCTGTTGTCTGTAGGTGGAGATAGGAGATCCCGCATCTGGGCATCTTTTAGTCCTTCTACCCACTGGACATCCAGGGTCCGGAGCAATGGACAACTGGAGCTACAGAGGGCTGAGACAGCAATCCATGAGCAGCCAGACAGCACCAAGTCTCGGAGCCCTAGGAGAAAAAAGAGCACACAGGTCAGGTAGCATACCCTAGGCCCCACTGACCACACATTTGGGGTCCCTGGCCAAAAGCTTACCAGGCAACCGGTTGATGAGCCAACTCAGCTGCTTCTTGGAGATATTGGTCCAGCTGAGGTCAAGGGAGACAGGCTGGCGCCGTATGATCCCACTCAGCATCAGGGGTGTGATAGACTTGCAGTGGTTCAGGTCAATGCGGGTCCACAACCGCTTATCACAGCACCTAGTGGCCAGGGCAGGCAGGAGGACATCATCAGAGTTGGAGAGCCTCTGCTCAGCTAAAGTAAGCACCCTGACCTGCCATCCTCAAGTGAGGGGTTCCTGTAAGATTCTGTACTCTGTTTAGTACCCATCCTGACCACATTTAGACATCTCTGCTGATGGCTACCATGCCAACACAGAAGGTCCTTTCGCTTACCATCAAATATCTCCTGGGCCTTATATGCCCTCTATAGGCTGTACCTCCTAACAACCGCTGAGGCAGCACTGGGTCCACCCATTCATGTATGTGGGTAAAGAACTAAGTTAAAGTAAGATATCTGGAAAATATCAAGGTAGTTTTAGTCAGCACTGGCATGCTCACTCTTAACCCCAGTTAACTCTAAAGACAAGAACTCTACAAGGATCTTTGTTTTCTCTATCAGGAAAGCAAATGGGTGCCTCCTCCCACGAGACTGGGCTGAGGAGTGCTGTGGCACCCTGAGCCTCTGTGGCGGGGAGCTAATCTCCATAAGCAACTCTAGCAAAATGTGCTGCCATGGACTGCCCTGAGCCTCAACCTAAGCCCTACATAGGGTGGTCCCTCACCAGCGGTTCCATGTCCTGCAGACCCGCATGCAGACACACAGGTCTTGATGGCTGAGGTAGCTGAAGACGGCCATCCACACCTCTCTGTGCATGACGTGGGCTGCCCCATCATCCAGGGGCAGCGAGTCAGGTGGGGGGCTGATAGGGGGTGGTCGGATCACGTGACGCTCCATCTGGATGCACTTGGGTGGGGATGTAGAGGGTGGGGGCCGCGAGATGACACGGGGTGGGCTGCGCAGGCCAGGCCCCAGTGAGTGCCGCAGCTCCCGGGGGGTGCTGTTGAGCCCCTTACTGAAGCGGTGGGGTCGCTCACAGTGGCTCAAGGGCCGTTTGGGTTCCTCATTCTCACTCTCAGGTTCTGACTTGATGGGCTGGTGGTTTTCATGGGCCAGGCTGCTCTCTGTCTTTTGGATCTCATGGTTGAGCTCCTTACTTAGCTCTTTGCTCAGCTCCTTGTTAGGAAGCCGCCGTTTCCTGCGCATCTTCACTTTCTTCTTCTCCTCTGGGCCTTCAGCTCCCTCAGTGCTAGGCCCAGCGGTGGGTGAACTAGAGCGTGAGTGGTCACTCTCCCGGGTCTTGGGGGGTGCTTCAGGTAGATCGTCCTCTGGTTCCTGCTTGAAGCGCCGAAGGGGCTTGTTGGCCAGTGCTAGTCGGTCTTCAGCGTTTTTCCAAGACCTCCGCTTAAGAAAGAGAGGGAGGGGGTTAAGGGTCGGTGATCTGTGATCAGCCCATCCAATTTGGGGCAGCTCTCACCCCAGGCTTCCCAACCCACTGTCAGGGAATACACGGGCCACCAGGGGTACTGCCTACAGCTCTAACAGCTGGAAGTGGGGTGGGGGCGTAGGAGGGAGAGAAAAATGGTACCTTTTTCCTGAAAAGCTTATCTTCTTTGCCAGGTTTTAGCTGTCATAGGGAAGAAAGGATGTAGAGCTTGCTCCCAGGCTGAAGAAACACAGTCCCCTTTAGACCCCACCATACCTTGAGCCCAATCTCTAGAGGAGGGGCTAGAAGGATATCTTTCCCAAAGATCTCCCCCCTTCATATCTGACTGACAGATAGCATAGTCCTGCCTGTTGTTTTCCAGGAGGAAGGTGGAAATAAGGGAGGATGGTTGATTGTTCCCACCCATCCCACCCCAGACAGACCAGAGATTGCAGTCACCCATTATAGCAGCCAAGGCTGAGGAAGCCCAGGGCTAGAGATCAAGCCAGAGGCATCCTCAGCCAAGCCTAAACCAGGAGCTGCTTTGGGCGCCACCTTGTGGCCAGTAACAGCAAGGCCCATGGGCAGATCAGGGCAACCAGGATCCTCTGAGGTTCCCATGGACTCCAAGAGCTTCCCAGCTGCAGCTTCCCCAACCAACCGTGGCTCTCCTCACAGAGCTTCTCAGGCCCACTGCAGACTTGGGGCCACACCTCAGGAGCATCTGTGGCAACAGGATAGGAGGACTGGGGAGTTGTGGGGAGGACAGCCCGGACTCGAAAGTCCCCAGGGCCTTGGGAGGGTGGGGCGTGGGAGCACCTGCTGCTGGAAGTAAGTGAGACTGGATCTCCACCAAGGGCTGAGACTGCTGCCTAGAGGGGGCCTCGGCGAGAGGTGAGAGGAGGAACCGGGGGACGTTTGAAGCGTCGAGGCCTAAAGGGGGTGGGAAGAGGAGTGACTTCGCTGGTTTTCCTCTTTCTTTTAGGTCAGGCTCTCAGGACTTAGGTGACCTGCTCAGGGCAGCTCTTAAGAGGCCAGGATCCCAAGTTCTACCCATTAACCTTCCCTGATACCCACCCTCCGCCCCACACCTAAGACCAGTCATGCCACCCTTCTATTGCCCAGGGCCTCCCAGTCCGTACTCGCTTTCGTCCACTCAGCTCTTGGGGCTTCTCGTATTTCCGCTTCCTCCTCAGGTGCACATCGTCAGACTTTCGGCGTAGGATGCCATCAGGGGGGACCTTCTTGGGGTGTTCGTCTGACCTGCGCCGGGGCGCCTCCTCACACTCACTCCTCCGTTTGGCAGGCTCCTGCCCTTCCTTGTTGTCCCGGTTCATCTTCTGCTCCTTGAGCAGGGATCCGGGCAGGTTGGAGGCATACTTAAAGCCAGGGCCACGCTTTTGCTTGTAGGCCAAAATGAGAGAAAGAACAATCCGACTGTATATCTTTGGACTTGTTCTTCCTCCTCCCCAATCCAAGGCACCCCACCCTGACTGACAACCTAGGACAGGCCCAGCCCGCCCCTCTCCGTCAAACCAACCCAACAGGGACTTGGAGCCCGCACTCACTTTCCCGGTCTTGCCGGCATGGTTACACTTCGGACACTCCCAGCAGTTGGGAAGTTCGTCGTTGACCACGCCCTCTGATTCCTTAATCTGCAAGGACAGGCCAGAACTCAGTGGGCAGGGAAGGGTGCCCAGATGGTCCACAAGGGTGCAGGGTTTTATGAAAGCCCAGTCTGCTTTGGATATTCACACCCCTCCCCAATGTCATGTCCATCTCATACCAAGCCAAAATATAAATAAATAAAGTACAGCTGAACATCTGGTGAGATGACGACTCTGGGTTCAGATACTGAACTTTTGTCCCGGCTGGCTCAGCCATGCTGGGACAGTACACCTTTATCTCTGTGGGCCAGGGCCCTTGGCCATAAGATAGCAAATAAGTGTGCTCATTTCATGGAGGAGGAGGGTAGAGTGGTTGAGAAAATCTAATTCAGGGATATAAGGAAAATAGTGGCTGAGAAAATCTAATTCTAAGGAAAATAATCAGCTCAGCACTTAGCATGCAGAAAGGACCTACCACGTGGCTGTGTCATTCACCTTAGCTAGGCACAGGATAAATAGCCAGGCAATTACAATCAGAAAGGGCTGGCTTCCAAAGCCAAGGACATCACAATACCCCCTTTAGAGGGTGTGTGTGATGAAAGAACTAAAGTTCTCCCTCCTATAGTCACCCCTGCAGCCCACAGACATACAGGCTCTGACTCTGCATTCTCCTGGGACAGAGACATGCACCAGGCCAGAGTGATTTCTTCCTTTCCAAGGTGGAACCAGCTGCCTGAGCCAGGCAAACACAGAGGTCACCCAGAAGGCAGCTCTGTTCTGGCACATTACAGGAACCGGTTCCTGGTGCAGAGGCACAGGAGAGCAACCACCTGGTGCTCTGACCCGCCTAGGTCTTATTCTCCCAGAAGCCAGGTGTCAGGATTCCGGTAAGTAGCCACCTTGGGTCTCTGCCTTGATCTGGGTACAAATATGCAGCCCATGTTTTCTGTCTGCTGAAAAGTTGGGACCCTGCTGTGGCTCTGAGGTATGGATGGGTTCATTCTCTGAGGGAAACTACTCCAAATCCATCCAGCTCTGGGCTGATCACCTGACACCTCTAAACTTATGGGTTCCCTAGGAATGCAGTACAGCACCTGTGCATCCTACCACTTCAGCAGCAGTTTCTAGGAAGGAACCTAGCCTCACTGGTGTGGCACCAGACCATCATCATGAGTCCTATAGTATATGTTTATATGTGTGAGAGGATTCCCAGGGCCCCAAGGGACACTACCTTCAGGCATCCAGGGTGGATGATCTCATTGCAGATGGAACACTCCATAAGCATGAGGTTAAACTTGCCTTCTTCCTCTTCTACTGTGTCCTCCTTCCCTGCCTCTCCACACACAAGGCACACAGCAGTGTGGGGCAGCACTGGCTGAAGAACCAAGAAACATACAAGTCAGGAGGGAGGGATGACAAACGCCTCTGGGGACCAGGCCAAAGGCAATGAGCTGTTTTCCTGGGCCTGTCAGGGAGCATCAGAAAGTGGTTCAGGAACATTTATTTAGTCACTTGTTCACATACCATTAGGCTGTTACCTCTATGTGCCACATGTGCTGTAAGAGCTAAGAATATAGCAATGAATAAGACAGATCAAAGTCTCTACCATCCTGAGCTTGTTTTCTGGTGGAGGGAAGAAGACAAAATGAAGAACAGAATATGTCATACAGACTAAGGACATTAGGAAAACAAGAAAGGAAGAAAGGAAGGGGGAGAGGTGAGTGGAAATGCACCTAATTTTAAGTATGGCGGTCAGGCAAGGCCTCCCTGTTGGAAAAGACTGGAACAAGATGTCACATGAACCGCGCCTAGAGCTGAGGGTCATCTCACCAGTGAATATCAGGCACATCCACAGCCTCAGTTCCCAAGACCTTATAGGAGGGCTGTGGGGTCAAAACCCTCGAATAAGACATCACTTGCCTTCTGCAGTGACAGTACAACAGGATGAGTGAAACTATGGGGGTCCTCAGCACTAAAGGCAAACCCAGCTGTCCTGACAGCCAGTCACTCAGGACCACATGTACACTGAAGAGATCACCAGCTAATGTCTTTGATTATTAACTTCATGAAAACCTCAACCCTTAAACACACATCCTTTCCACATAGGAAGTACGTACACAGTATTTCCGCACACAGAGCTACCATTAAAGGAAAAAGTACACATTGTGAGCTCAAATGACCACTAGATTCTCTACAGAACTTTTTTTTTGGAGGGGGGCGCAGTCTTTTTGAGATAGGCACAAGGAGACCTGGAACTTGCTATGCACACCAGGCTGCCTCTGCCTCCTGAGTTTTGGGTTTAAAGATGTGCACCACCATGCCCAGCCTCCTCCACAGACCATCTTTATTTTTTGTTTCTACTACTTTTTGAGGCAGGGTCTTGACACTGTAGCCCAGGCTGACCTGAAACTCATTATCCACCTGCCTCAGTCTCTACAGTGCTAGGATTACTAGTATGAGCCACCATGCCTGGCTTAAAACATTTTTATTTGAAAGACTAGAAAAACCAGTGGGTACTGGTATATTTTCTTGAAGATGTAAGTGGTCCTGTCATTTCCAGAAAAATAAATGACATTTGGTACAAAAGACAAAATTTAAGCTGGGCATGGTGGCGCACACCTTTAATCCTATCAATTGGGAGGCAGAGGCAGGTGGATCTTTGTGAGTTCCAGGCCAGCCTGGTCTACATAGTGAGTTCCAGGACAGCTGGGGCTACAGAGAGATCCTGTCTCAAAAAGACAAAAAAAAAAAAAAAAAAAAAAAAAAAAAAAATTTAAGTATCTAAAGGCCAATGAAGTTTTCTTCACTAGGTAGGCTTTCCATGGACTGAACAGGCTTTTCTGAAAAGATTGACAGGGATAACAAATGTGATTATGGGGTTGGAGAGATGGCTCAGCAGTTAAGAATACTGACTGTTCTTGCAAAGGACCCAGGTTCAAATCCCAGCACCCACATGGCAGCTAACAACTGTCCATAACTCTAGTTCCAGCGGATCCGACAGCCTCTTCTGTTCTCCGTAGTCACTGCATGATACAGGTGCACTTACCTACATGTAGACAATACACACATACATGTAAAATAATAATTTTTTTTTTTTAAAACTTGATTATAAGCCGGGCTTGGTGGCGCACGCCTTTAATCCCAGCACTCGAGAGGCAGAGGCAGGCAGATCTCTGTGAGTTCAAAGCCAGCCTGGTCTACACAGTGAGTTCCAGGACAGCTGGGGCTACAAGGAGACCCTGTCTCAAAAAAAAAAAAAAAAGATTGTATGAGCATATGCATATAGCATAATAATGGCACGTAGCAATCTTTAGAAAAATCTGTCTCAGTGAATCTGTATCTGCCAAGTGACCAATACATGTTATAACTGTATGAGCTACTTAAAGGGCAAGACTGACAACTTTTAATGTAACAATATGAAAAGTTCTTGATACAGTTTTTTATTCCATTTGCAACTAAGCTTCAAGAAGCTGCCACCTGTGGGACTCCTGTGGCCTATTGAGGGTACTCAAGTTTATCTGAAAAACTATTAACATACCCCTCCTATGTCCAGCTAATTATCTGTGGGAAGCTGTATTTTCCTTTTCCTCCATCTAAGCAATATATCTAGCAGATGGTATATAGAAGTAGACAGGAAAATACAAGTACTAATGAGCCAGAGACACAAGGGATTTGTAGAAACATGAAATGATGTCATTCTTCTTTATTAATTACTTTTATTTTGGAAATTATAGTTGGTTCTCATAAAAACATCATTGTTAACATGTAATGGGGGTTGTTTTTAAAATGAACTTAAAATATATTTTAATTTCTTAGCTTTAGTTCAAAATACAGTATTATTAAGTAAATAATAAAGATAAACTTCTCTGGGAGTTCTCATAATTTTTAAGACCAGAAAAGGGTGCTAAGACCACAAAATTTGAGAATGGCTATACTAGCTGATATTCAGTAAGGTGAGGGGCCAAGACAGACCTTCATCCTTCCCCATGCCCTATCAGCCTTCCAGTGCCAATTAGAAGAAACACTCTCTATTTTTCTTAAACTGCTTCACAGTGGCCTCAAAATAAGTTAGGATGCACATTCTATTCATAATTTTAAAAGTCTTTACGAAATGGCAGAGGCATGTAAATTCAAATAGAACATGAAAATAAGAGAATCACTGAGTGTTAGACAAGGTACAGAAGGGTGCAGGTCTGAGGAGATAGTGCCACCCTAGAGGTATTTGGGAAGACAAAGACGTAATGTGTTAAAAAACAAAGAAAAAAATGGGAAAGTTGTGTTTAAATATTATCCAAAGCAACAAAAGCTTATTTTTGGAAGAAAGGCAGAAAGGGGAACTGGAGAGATGGTCACTGTTAAGAGCACCAGCTGCTCTTGCAGAGAACTTGGGTTCAATTCTCAGCACCCACACGGCGGCTAACAACCATCTGTAACTCCAGTTCCAACACCACCCTCTTCTAACCTCCTCAGGCACTGCACAACACGGGTGCACTTACACACCTGCAGGCAATATACTCATATGCATAAAATAAAAATAATGTTAAAAAAAAAAAAAAGGCAGAAAGAACCTTCAGGTGAATGAGACCAAAGAAGCAACATAGGAAGCTGTCAACACAGGAGTGGGTCAGGGCATCTAAAGCAAGGAGCACACACCCATGATGGGAATGGAGTAGGGGGCAGGGTGGGGACCAGCCCATGGGAGCAAGAGTAAGGTCTGAGGTGGGGGAACTGAGGAAGGCAGCAAGACGAAACAGGCACCAGAAGTAAAGCTACTGCAGAGATCCAGCCATGAAGACAAGTTTGAGTGGCAAGGAGATGATGTCTATGCAAGAAGCCATATGGGGAGAAATACTGACAAGTGTGAGGCCAGCATGGACTACATAGCAAATTCCAAACCAGCCTGGACTACAGAGGTAAGACCAAAAAACCCCAAAGTTGGGAGGGTTCAAGAAGCCATAGGGGTGGGGTGGGGGAGCTGGAGAGATGGCTCGGTGGTTAAGAGCACTTGCTGTTCCTAGTACCTATGTGACGGCTAACAACTATCCATAAATCCAGTTCAAGGAGACCCAATACCCTCTTCTGGCCTCAGCAGACACTGCATGCATGAAGTGCATTTACATGTGTTCAGGTAAAACACTCATACACGTAAAAAAATAAATAAGCTGGGCATGGTGGTGCACATCTTTAATCCCAGCACTCAGGAGGCAGAAGCAGGTGGATTTCTGTGAGATCAAGGCTGCTTAGGCTTGGTCTACACAGTGCATTCTAGGCCAGCTGGAGATACAAGGAGCTCTTAAATAAAATAAAAACAAACAAAACACAAAGCAAAATAAGAAAAAAAAAACCAAAAAGCAAGAAAAAAAAACCTAAAAAGTCACGGGAGGATGGAGAAAGCAAGAGATGCAGAGTTTCCTCTGACCAATAAGGCCCAATGGAGAGACAGGCATGAAAGCTGCAGAGGTAAGGTGGCATATCACATAGGTTTCCTGTATCTTTTTCATCTGTGGAAAGAATCATGGGTCACTGCCCACATACTAAGTTTTAGGTGATACTGTTTTCAAAACCCAGCAGTTTTCACAGAGCAGCTCCTTAAAATTCTGACAGAATCTGGGGGCTGGAGAAATGGCTCAGCAGTTAAGAGCATTGGCTGCTGTTGCAGAAGACCTCAGCACCCACATGGCAGCTAAAACATTCATAACTTCAGTTCCAGTGGAATTTGACACCCTCTTCTGACCTTCTTAAGAAACACAGGACATGGATGTACTTACACACATGGAGGCAATACAATCATACACATTAAGTAAAATTCCAATAGAATACAATGAGTCACACGGACCCTGTCTCCAGAAAAACAGCACATATACAGATAAAAACCTGTGGCGCATGCCTGTAATCCCAGAACTCAGGAGACAGAGGCAGACAGATCTCTGTGAGTTCGATGAGGCCACCCTGGTCTAAAAGTGAGTTCCAGGCCAGCTGGGGGCTACAGGGAGACCCTGCCTCAAAAAGAAAAAAAAAAAAACACAACAAAAAAACCCCCAAAAACCTGTACTTGATTTTGAGGATTAATATGCAGAATATATGAAGAACTACAACTCATCAAAAGACCAAAAAAATCTAACTTAAAGATGGGTGGAGGACTTGAGAGACCTACCTAAACTGGCCAAATAAGGACATGAAAAGATTCTTAGTACCACTAATCATTAGGGCTGTGCAAATCAAAACTACAGGAGATACCACACCATACACATTAGAATGGCTACTGCTAAAAAACAAAGAACAAACAACACCAGAAAATACTGTGTCAAAGCATGTAGAGAAGTGTGAACCTCTGCACTACTTGTGGCAATGTAAAATGGTGTAACCACTATGGAAAACAGTATGGAGGTTCCTCAAACAATTAAAAATAGAGTAATCCAGTAGCTCCACTTCTGGATTGAAAACAAGATCTCAAAGACATTCCCAAACCCAGGCTCACTGCAGCATTATTCACAAGAGGCAAGAGGTAGAAGCAACTCAAATATCCACAAACAGATGAGTAGACAAAAGAAAACAAAAAACCAGTGTGAGATGCAGCCAATGGAATATTATTCAACCTTATAAAAACAAAGTCAAGGGTTCAGAGAGATAGCTCAGCAGTTAAAGAGCACTGGCTACTTTTGCAGAGGACCTGGGTTCAATTCCCAGCACCCACATGGCAGGTAACAACCATCCCTAACTAGAGGTCCAGGGGATCTGACACCTCTTCTGACTTCAGTGGGCACTATATAACATGGGTGCTCTTACATAAATGCAGGCACTCATGCACATAAAATTAAAATAATTTTGGGGGGGTCTTTTTGAAGCAGGGTCTCCCTGTAGCCCCAGCTGTCCTGGAACTCACTATGTGAACCAGGCTGTCCTTGAACTCACAAAGATCCACCTGCCTCTGCCTCCCAAGTGCTGGGACTACAGGCGTGTGCCACCACGCCTGGCTAAAATAATAAATTTTTAAAAATTAAAAAAAAAGTCAGGGCTGGAAAGATAGCTCAGTGGTTAAGAGCATGGGCTACTCTTGCAGAAGACCTAAGCTCAGTTCCCAGGACTCACGTGGCAGGTAACAACCATCTGTAACACCAGTTCCAGGTGATTTGATGCCTATTCTTATGGCCTCCTTGGACACTGCATGACATGGATGCACTTACACACAACCAAGGAAAACACTCATACAGATAAAACTTTTTTAAAGTGAAGAAAGTCAGCAGGACATGGTGGTGCATGCCTTTAGTCACAGCACCGGGAGGCAGAGGCAGGCAGATCTCTTTGAGTTCGAGGCCAGCCTGGCCTACATAGCCAGTTCCAGGCCAGCTGGGGCTACAGGGAGACCCTGTCTTAAAAAAGACAAAAAAAAAAAAAAAGGGGGGGGGGGAGGTATTACTGGGTGTAGTCGTGCACATCTGTAATCCCAGCACTTAAGAAGAGGCTGATACAAAGGGACCTCCCTGAGTTTAAGGCCAACCAGATCTACATGGCAAGACCCCCTCCCCCCACCTCTGGCATAATAAGCAAAAAAAAAAAAATTAAAAATAAAGAAATAGGGCTGGAGAGATGGCTCAGTGGTTAAGAACACTGACTGCTCTTGCAGAGGACCTGGGTTTGATTCCCAGCATCTACATGGCGGCTACAAACCATCCTTAACTCCAGTTCCAGGGGAATCCGAAACCCTCTTCTGACTTCGGTGACATTGCACAACATGGGTACATTTACATACATGCAGGCAATACACTCATACACATAAAATAAAAATAAAATATTTAAAAGAAAGAAAGAAAAAGAAAGAGAAAGAAAGAAAGAAAGAAAAAGAAAGAAAGAAAGAAAGAAAGAAAAAGAAAAAGGAATTCTGAGATTGAAATCGCTCAGTGATAGAGAGCTTGCCAAACATGGGGAAGGCCTAGGGTTTGATCCTTAATAGTACAAAAATTTTGGGCCAGGTGTGGTGGTGCAAACCTTTAATCACAGCACTTTGGAGGCAGAGACAGGAAAAAGGGAAAGAAATGGAAAGGAAAGGGAAGAAAAAGAAAAAAGAAAGAAACTGAAAATGCAACAATAGTTACCAAGGGCTGGGTAGCAGGGAAAACGGCTAGTTTTGGTTTGCAAATGTCCTCTAGATCAGCAGCACAGCCACATGCACACAGTTAACCATTTGTTGTACACTTAAAAATGGTTAAGGCCAGGCATGGTGGCACACACCTTTAATTCCAGCACTCTGGAGACAGAAGCAGGCAGATCTCTGTAAGATCCAGGATATAGCCTGGTTCATATAGTGAGTTCCCAGCCAGATTAGGGTATAGGAGACCCTGCCACACACAAAAAAATTAAGTTGGCAAATTTTATGGTTTGCAGTTTTTGGCCACAAGTAATAAACAACATTCAAGGGAGAAGGGAATAAACAACAAGGGAGAAGGGAAAGGTACCCAAGGCTTAAGGGGTACAGTAGCAGTCAGAGAGAAAAAGTTCACTCTGTACCATGCTGGACCCATGGACCAGTTGACTAAGACAAAGGAATCTGGTCACTCCAGCTGGGCTGGCTTTTCAAAGGGTAGGAGGAGAACCACTGGGCTCCCAGGGAGCAGTGCTGCAGGGAAGGCAAAGTCTGTGTGTGGAGGAAGGAACCAAGAGTGAACCCTAAGACCATGCCAAGTTGTCAAAGTCTATACCACTGCCTGATCCTGGAACAAGGCCAGAGGCCCTGGGCCACTGCCAAAGAAGAGTGAGGTGTCTGGAGGGACTGGTAATGTTCTCTATGGGCCCAGCTCCCTGATGCCACAATATCACTTCTTGACCTTCCACCTAGACCTCTGACTATGAAGGAAAGACTTCATAGGAAGAATAAGTTCAGAATCATCATCAACTGGACCATAAATGTTGGTAACAGGGTCATAGCCAAGACAAGCTGCCCTGACATTTTTAATTGAGAACCACTCCAAAGTACTATCTTAGTAAGGGAGGAGTTATAGACTACCAGATGATGAAGACATAGGAACTCAACACATGGCAAGGGTATCGAGTCTAACAAAAGACAGCTGGAAAGAATACCATCTTAGCTCCTCCACCCAAAGGAAGCATCTATCAGGCAGGACAGATCAGTAAGCTGGGAAACAAGGTCAGGTAATGCAGAGTGGGGAGGCCCAGGGCCTTGTGGGGAAGTGCCCCGGCCACCTCCTGAGCACTCACCGCAATGCACTGCCGCATGATGCAGCTCTGCTTCATGCGCCCAGGGCCTCCAAACTTCTTCATATCCTTGCAGAAGTGGCACTCTCCGCACTCGGTCCGCAGACAGGCCTCGCACTTGCGGCATCGCGTCCGGCGCCTGCGAGCTCCTGCAGTTGTCCGGTTGGCAGCCAACTTCACCGCAGAAGCCGGGCCCAGCTTGCCCTTGGGCCGACCCACTGCCCGGTTCTGGAGGGGAACAGATGGTACAAGTGAAATGGGATGCTGCAGAGGTGGCCAGGCACTCAGGAGATGGTGTCAGGATGAGCTATAGCCCCAGAAAAGGGATGCTAAAGTACTAAACCTTGATATCTCAGAAGGTAACCATATGGAGACAGGGGATTCAGAAGTAACTAGGTTAAAGAAAGTCATTCAGGTAAGCCCTAATCATATGACGGGGAAATCTGGACACTGGTAGACATGCACAGTGGGAACACATGTGAAGACACAGGGAGAAGTGGCCATGTGACTAGAATCTTGTCTACAAGCCAAGAAACACATAGGATTGCAGAGCAACCCCAGAAACCAGGAGAAGCAAGGAAGGGTCCTCTAGTTGACCCTTTGTAGCAAGCCTGATCTTGGACCTGTGGATTTAAGCACCCTTTTAGCACATCATTAGATAACTACTACAGGGAGCACCTTGCCTGTGTGGGCAGCAGCCCTGTCTACAGACCTTTGGGTCCTATGGAACAAGACAGGCCCCTTCCTACCACTCTGGTCTCCTGCATACAGTCATGCTGTGCTTCCTTGGAAAAGGGCCACAGGGCTACACAGTCTGCCCCTGACACCTCTACCAGAACCCCAGCTACTCTGTACTTTGCTGAGCAGCAAATGCGTAGGACCAGTTTATACACAGTTTTGGAAGCTTTCCCTGCTTTTCTGTGCTGGGCTCAGGGGCCTATCAATCATGAGAGAATCTGCCTCAAGCTAGCTTTTTCTGAGATGGGGCACAGGAGCACTGTCATCACAGGGATCTCAAGCACCACTACAAGACCATGAGATGCCCTGAAACCCAGAGACACTGGGAGAACAGGATGGTAACTTGCAGGGCCACTGACTACACTGACTCTCCCTAACTGGGCTTTAAGTATGTCTTTCCTGGCAACTTGGATAAAAAGAGAGCAAATCAAAAGAAAGCAGTACTCAATGCTCAACAATAAGGCAAGACAGCTACAGTTCTTGCCCCTAGTTCCCACTTCCTGGTCACCACCCCTAGAGCCTACAGCAAACCCAGGATGTATGGCAGAGTTGCTGAGCTAACTACTAGGGGCCACTGTCCATCAAGAATCAGAGGAAGGACCAGGTAGTGCTGTCCAAAGCATCCTTTTGCAGCATGAGTTAACTGGGGCAAGTTTAAATTTAGTCTCCCTGCTCATTTGGAAACCTACAGACCTACTGCTTAAAGTCACTTTCCAGGCAACTGCTCATCTTCAACATTCTTCTATAGTTTGTCACATTTGGTTCTCCACAGAAAATCCTATCCTGTTAACCCACAGGCCTGAAGAGCTGTTACTGTTCAGCCTGGTTAGCTTCAGGGACCCCTTCCCATGACACATAACTGCCCTGACTCCCCCAGGGCTGCTCAGGACATCCACCCACATTAGAAGAAAAGGTTACCTTTTTCCATTGACAGCCTCACTGCCAATCTCACATACTACACTCTTGGAGGCACTTTCCTAGTACCCCACAATATTCAAGAAAGCTGCTAGGCCTCTGCAGTCTCAAGTGCTCAAAAGAAAAGGTCTGAACCCAACTTCCTATTGTGACTTTTCTGGCCGGTGTACCCTCATCGCCCTTGTAGATGGGGAACAGGGATGAGCAGGGCCCCAGGCCTAGAGGGCCACTAATGGTCAACACAGTTCTCAACTTGTCTGCCCTCCCACAAGTCACTCTTCTTCCAAGCAGCCAAGGGTACCATAGACCTCCTCCCACTGTCCTTATAGTGAGGTCTGGGCTGCCTCTAGTCACACCCCTGAACAGGCCTACCATGTGCATACCTTTAGTGAGACACACCTGCCTATACACTGCATATGTCAGTTTAAGTTCAGGTCTGTCATCAGATATGTAAACCATAATCAATGTGCAGATCTTTTTAGATTTCAGAATGGCACACAGGGACTACAGACTTGAAAACTCAGCAACAGCCAAAGAGCAACACACAAATGCTGAGGAAGGAGCAATGGTGACAGGGATGGCCAACACAGTAGGTATTTTCTGAGTACCGTATGTAGATACTATGGTCATCATTTTACATATGATATGACTTGGCTTTCTAGTAATAACTCTGTGAGAGCTGCCTTAATGTTCCTATTTTTTCAGGTGAGAATCTGAAGCTATAGGTCAAGCGGCTCACCCAAGATCACAAAGCTTGCAGAGGAAATACTGGCTTCAAAGCCACACTCTAGACCTCCTTCAGATGCACAGTGAAAGTATGGCAGGCAACAGTACCACATAGTCCACAAGTGCCTCAGGCCCTCAGTATGAAGGTACATCAGAGAACAGAAGAGCAGAACAATGCCCAGGAAGGCATCTCCTCCCCACAACATACTGTGCTTTCTGCTTTTTCTCCGGCCAGGGGCCAGTGTCCTATTAACAGCTCACTTATCAAATTCCTGAATATAGCAATAATATGGGTAGCTATTAGCAGCCCTATCAGAGAATGACAGTATTTAGATCACTTACAAATTAGCACTCCAGCAACAAGGTCATTTATTGATCTAATTTAAAAAAACTTTTTGATCTCAGGCTGCCTTTAATTCTCCATGTAGCCAAGAGTGACCTCAAACTCCTGATCATCTTGCTTTTACCTCCTAAGTGCTGGGATTACAGGCATTTGCTACCATGCCTGGTTTATGCAGTGCTTTGTATATGGCAAGAAAGCACTCTACCAACTGAATTACATCCCCAGACCCACTTGCAGATCTAATTAGCCCAGGATCCACATCATTAGCTCACTATAAAACCTTAGGAAAACCTGAACATATATATTTCAGTGGTCCAATACCTTTCTCCAGGGCAATTCCAAAAGCATTTCCCTTAAAAGAAATGTCTCACTATGTAACCCTGTCCGGCTTGAAACTCACTATGTAGACCAAGCTGGCCTCAAGCTCACAGAAATCTACCTGCCTCTGCCTCCCAAGGGCCCAGCTTGATAGCACACATGGCCAGCCTGGTTTACATATTGAGTTCCAGGCTACAGGGAGACCCTGTCTTAAAAAGACCAAGCTGGGGGCTGGAGAGATGGCTCAGCGGTTCAGAGCACTGATTGCTCCTGCAGAGGACCCGGGTTCGATTCCCAGCACCCACATGGTGGCCATGAACCATCCTTAATTCCAGTTCCAGGGGAATCCAAAGCTCTGATCTCTGCGGCAATGCAGGACACGGGTGCACTCACATACATGCAAGCAATATACTCATACGCATAAATTAGAAATAATAAACTATAAAAAAAAAAAAAACAAGCTGGGCGTGGTGACACACGCCTTTAATCCCAACACTTGGGAGGCAGAGGAACTCAGATCTCTGAGTTCAAGGCCAGCCTGGTCTACATAGTGAGTTCCAGGACAGCTAGGGCTACTGGGAAA
Source organism: Nannospalax galili (assembly GCF_000622305.1). Classification (NCBI taxonomy): domain Eukaryota; kingdom Metazoa; phylum Chordata; class Mammalia; order Rodentia; family Spalacidae; genus Nannospalax; species Nannospalax galili. Next base: position 3,640,581 of record NW_008343207.1, on the reverse strand, counting down.
CCCTGTCTCAAAAAGACCAAAAAAACAACGTGTGTGCCATCATTCCTGGCAAAAGAAAAATACTACCACGGATTGGAAGACTTAATACTGTTAAAATGGCTGTATTCCCCAAAGTGATCTATGTACTGATTTATTGCAATCTGAGGCTGAAGGGTGCAACTCAGTGATAAAGCACTGGCATAGCATGAGTTTGATCCCAGCACTGAAAAAGTATAATAAAATAAAATAAAATCTCAACTGTGTATGAGGGTATTGCTTGCATGTGTGTAAGCGCACCCATATTGTGCAATGCAGAGGCCAGAAGAGGGCACTGGAGCCCCTGGAACTGGAGTTGTGGGTGGTTGTTAGCTGCCATGTGAGTGCTGGGAACTGAGCCTAAGTCCTCTACAACAAGAGGAGCCAGTGCTGCTGAGCCATCTCTCCAGCCCCATAAATAGCTAGTTCTTGAAAAAAAAAAACGAGGGGCTGGAGACGGCTCAGTTATTCACAGCACTGGCTACTCTTGCAGAGGCCCCGGATTCAGTTCCCAGGACCCACGTGGCAGTTAAGAACCATCCACAACTCGAGTTCCAGGAGATCCAATACCCTCTTTTGGCCTCCTCTGGGCACTACATGCATGAGTGCACTTACATACATGCATGCAAAACACTCATACACACACACAAAAGAGTATATAAGCCAGGTATGGTGGTATGCACCTTTAATCCTAGCACTTGGATTAGAGGCAAGAGGATTTTTGTGAGTTCAAGGCCAGCCTGATAGTGAGTTCCAGGCCAGTCAGGGTTACATAGTGAGACCCTATACCAAACAACAAAACAGAAAGCAAAACAAACAAAAAATTATACACACAGGTTAGAGAGATGGATCATTGATTAAGAGCACTGGCTGCTCTTCCAGAGGATCTGGGTTCAATTCCCAGCAACCACAAGGTGGCTAACAACATCCATAACCCCAGTTCCAGGGGATCTGATGCCCTCTTCTGGCCTCTGCTGGCATTGTATGACACAGGTGCATTTTCGTACATGCAGGCAAAACACTCATACACACACACACACACACACACACACACACAATTAACAAGTACACACAAAGACAGACAAGACACACACACAGGGCCAATAAGCACAAGAAAGGATGCTTGACATCAAGAGCATTAAGAATATGCAATGTGCACTGGGATTCATTCATTAACCCCCTCATTCACATATTCACCCACGCACTCAAGTGTTTTCTGGCTGTGAATTATGAGCCAGATTCAATGTGAAATGCTGGGACTACCAAGATTAGTAAGACATGTAGCCTACTCACAAAGACATTACAGTCTAGAAGGAGAAAGAAGTGAAACCACATAAAAGCAACATGATGATACCATGAGCTAATGTTGACTGAAATGCTAGTTAGTCTTTTTAATATTTGTACCAGCAGCCAATGAGGTAGGAATTATTATCTCCATTTGCAAAGAGGAAACTGAGGAACAGTGCAGTTAAGTAATCTGACCAGTGTCACACTACTGACAAATGAGAACATTAAAATACAAGCCTAGGTAATAGCTCTAAAGCGTGGATTCTGGTGTGCAAACCCAGAAGAGATGCCCATAGCCTGAGAATGGCAGTCTGGGAAAGACAACCCACAACACAGCAGCTGCTTATTAGGTGGGCATCAAAGGGAGAATAGAACTCTGCAGGACAGGGATGGACAGGTGGGTGTGTGGGTGGTTAGAGACTAGGATGGGCTAGGCAGAGGGAAGAGTAAGACAGAGGTGTGAAACTACATGACACATTCAAAGAACTGCAAACAGCTCAGCAAAGCTGCTGGAAAACAGGAACTAGAAAAGGAACCTAACCTGCAGGGCTTTGTAGGCCACATTAAGGAAACAGACCTGTAAGAGTACATAGAGGACTTCATACACAGGAGCAGCATGACTATGTTCTAGCACTAGTGTGCGAGTGGGGATTTCTTGGGCAATGATCAAGACAATATAAGCAGAGGTCAGCTGGAAATTACGAGGGCAAGACACAACAACAGGAGGGGACAATTCAGGAGAGTTTCAGGACACCTAGGGAAGGCAGAAACACATCGCCTAAGTGTTTAAGCTGTTTCACTAAGACAGGGGTGAGGGTTGGCCGAAGAAAAATCTTTCACAGTAACCCTAAGACTGAAAACATTAAAGTAAAAGCAGGAAAAAAAGGATCCCTTCAGGAATGCCAGAAAGGCAGGAGAAGCAGCAGAAAGCTGCCCCCAAGAACCAGGCCAGAGTCTCAAGAAAGGTGTGGTCAAGAATTTCTTCTGTCAAAAGTCAAGTGAGCAGGACGTGGTGGTGCACACCTGTAGTCCCAGCACTTGGTAGGCAGAGGCAGGTTGGATCTTTGTGAGTTTGAGGCCAGCCTGGTCTACATAGTGAGTTCCAGGACAGCTGGGGCTACAGGGAGACCCTGTCTCAAAAAAAAAAAAAAAAAAGGCAAGTGAGAAAAACAAGAAAATGTAGCTAAATGTTTCTACAATGAAGACAGTTTGCCTGTCTGGTGGGCTTATAGCTACTTGGGAGGCTAATGGAAAGATCTGGACCATGAAGAATTCACAGCGCACCTGAGCAACTAAAGTGAGACCTGCCTCAAAATTAAAAATAGAAGGGAGCTGGATAGATGACTTAGTGATGAAGATCCACTTGCTGTTCTTTGCAAAGGACTGAGTTTCAGTTCCCAGCAACTACATGACTGCTCACAACCACACGTAAATCCAGAACCAGGGAATCTAATACCTTCTTCTGGCCTCCTCAGCAACCAGGCTTGCATGTGGTCACATATATACATGCAGGTAAAATACTCATACACATAAAATTTTAAAATAAATCTTTTTTTTAGGTAAGTGCACCCATGTCATGCAATGCCCCACAGAGGACAGAAGAGGCTGTCGGATCCCCTGGAACCAGAGTTATGGACAGTTGTTAGCTGCCATGTGGGTGCTGGGATTCAAACCCAGGTCTTCTGCAAGAACAATCAGTGTTCTTAACCGCTGAGCCATCTCTCCAGCGCCTCCAGCCTATCCTTTTAAAAAGGAAAGAAAAAAAAAAAGCTGGGCATGGTGGTGCATGCCTTTAGTCGCAGCACTTGGGAGTCTGTGAGTTTGAGGTTAGCCTGGTCTACATAGTGAGCTCCAGGCCAGCTGGGCTACAGGGAAATGCTGTCT
>NW_008343207.1:3632435-3637143 GCF_000622305.1 Nannospalax galili | reverse complement strand
AGATTAGATAAGGGCTGGAGAGATGGCTCAGTGATTGGAGTACTGGCTGTTCTTACAGACGACCTGGGTTCAAATCCCAGCACCCACATGGTGGCTAACAACCATCTATAACTCCAGTTCCAGATGATCCAATGCCCTCTTTTGTCCTCCACTGGGCACTGCATGACACAGGTGCACTTACACATATGCAGGCATAACACACACACAAAATAAACAAATCAAATAAATAAAAAAATAAAAAGATTAGAGAAAAATTAAAATTATGGGCCAGGTGTGGTGGCGCACGCCTGTAGTCCCAGCACTCGGGAGTCAGAGGCAGGCTGATCTCTATGGGTTCAAGGCAGATCTGATCTACATAGTGAGTTCCAGGCCAGTTGGGGCTACAAGGAAAGACCCTGTCTCAAAAAGACCAAAACATAAAAAACAAAAATAAAAGTTAAAGTTATGGCTAGGGTAGGTTAGTTGGCTCAGCAAGTAATGGTGGCTGCTACCAAGCCTGACAGATAACATGAGTTTGATTCCCAGGACCCACATGGTAGGAGACAACTAATTTCCACAAACTGTTCTCTGATCTCTATACACAAGCCACAGCATGCACATATCCACACACATGCATTTACACATACAATACATAAATGTAATTTAAAAAGGGAGAGCTGCTGGGCATCCTGGCACAGGCCTTTAATCCCAGCACTTGGAAGAGGCAGGTGGATCTCTGTGAGTTCAAGGCCAGCCTAATCTACATAGAGTTCCAGGCCAGCTGGGGCTATAGGGAGGCCCTGTCTCAAAAAAGACCAAAATAAATAAATAAATAAATAAATAAATAAATGAGGAAGGAAGGGAGGGCGGGCTGGGGATAGAGCTCAGTAGTAGAGAACTTGGCTAGCATGTTCAGTACTTACTGGGGGGTGGGGAAGGGTGCAGCACAGTTCTACATTCCCACCAATTGCCATTCAAACCTGTAAGTTTCTCTGAATATGCTAATGCATCGTGCTGTATGTACCTCAGTCATGGTGACATCAAGTCATCTTATCCTCAAATTCCCCAAGCATAATGGACATACATGCAAGAAAAAAGCTAGATGTGTCAGGCGTGGTCGTGCACGCCTTTAATCCCAGCAGAGGCAGAGGCAGAGGCAGGCGGATCTCTGTGAGTTCAAGGTCAGCCTGGTCTACAGAGTGAGTTCCAGGACAGCTGGGCCTACAGGGAGACCCTGTCTCAAAAAGACCAAAAAAAAAAAAAAGCTAGATGTGACCAGTGCTGTGGGCTCTGGTACACATACCTGCAGGCACCAGAGAAAGCTCTGATTTGTTTATGCACTAAGGGTAAGGAGCAAGAGAATAAAAACATAAGTGCTACCAGAATACCCAGGAGATGAAGGGACCTCTGGAGAATCTGAGGGAAACTAAGGACCTTTTCTCTAGAAAAACATACATAAGTTGCCAAACTTTCCCATACATTTTCAGAAAGGTTCAGGAACCTGCCTTGAAATTTCAGTAGGAGCTGTGTGTGTGGTCCACCCTGAAATTTAAGCATTCAAGAGACCCACAGAGAAACAGGAGTTCAAGGTCATCCTTGACTACACATGGAGTTGAAAGCCAGCCTGGACTACAGGAGAAACAAGGAACGAAGGAAAGAAAAGGAAAGGAGGGAGGGAGAGGGGAAAAAAGAGGGAGACTGACTGGAAGGGAGAATAGATTTCAATTCCACTATTTAAGGGCCAGTCAGATGGCTCAGGGGCTAAAGGTACTTGCTGCCAAGCCTGATGACCTAGATTTGATCCTTGTAGCCCTTATCATAGAAGGAAAAGAACCAACTCCCACAGGCCACAGGTTTTCCTCCAATCTCTACATGAATGCCATGGCATGTATACACACATAATAAATGAACAAATTAAAAGAAATTTTATACCAAGCAAGCGCAGCACTTGGGAGGCAGAGGCAGGCAGATCTCTGTGAATACGAGGTCTGCCTGTTCTACATAGTGAGTTCCAGGACAGCTGGGGCTACAGAGAGACCCTGTCTCAAAAAAAAAAAAAAAAAAAAAAAAAAAAAAGAAAGATAGAAAGAAAAAAATTCTACTATTTAAGAAGCTATAATGTATATTCCCAGAAAGCTAAGGAGGAATGATCAAAAGTTCAAGGCCAGCCTGAGCTATATAAGTGAGATCAAGATGCCAAAACAAAACCAAAAACAAAATCCACATAGCACACTGCATAATTTATTATCACTATTTAAATTTCTGAGTTTTTCTTCATGATTTCCTATTTTCAACAAGTTGTAGCCTTTTATTGAAAAAAAAAAAAAAGAAAGAAAAAGAGCTGGGTATGGCAGTGCATGCCTTTAATCCCAGCACTCCAGGGGTAGAGGCAGGTGGACCTCGGTGAGGCTGAAGCCAGCCAGGTCTACATAGTGAGTTCCAGGACATCCCAAGCTACATGGGATCCTGTCTCAAAATTATCAAAACAACCCCCACCTCAAAAAAAAGGAAAAGGAAGAAAGAAGAAAAAAGCTATTGTCACTTCCAGAGCTAAAATAAACATCACGAGCAAGATTAAAAACTCTTACTGACAGCTATTCTTTTAGGGGCACCTCTTCACACTGGAGAGCAGATTGAAAGAATTTTCTGGCATATTCTATATTGGCGATAGCTCAGTCAATGGTGCACAAGAGCAAAGAGCAGGCAAGCGGTCTCTGTGGCTCTCTGACCATCATTCCCTGGCTGCTAGTCCACAGGCTGACATTTGGGGAAACCCAGGTGGCTGAGGGACAGATGGATCAGTTTGGTAACATGGGTCAGTTAGCTGGGTTGGCGAGGCCTAAGGAAGCCAGGTGACAGTCTCAGGTGGGGATGAGAAGTATAGACTTTCGTGGGACAACCAGAACTCTGGAAAGGAGTATGACGACAGGCTCTGCCTAGTGGCCCAACAACTGCTCTCCAACAAGGCCTCCCTTCATGGGGTCCTTCCATACCTACATGTCAGTATTCATGTCTCCCCCTCATGAAGGGCCTCTCCTCCTTTGGTGCCAAACACACCCAGCTAGCAGGGTAAGATGCAGGGAGGGAAAAATTCAGAGAGGAGTGGGCCCCCATGTCGGGTAGCTTACAAGTCATAGTTGCCTCCCGGTCCTTAGGAGAATCCATTCTTCTCAGGCAGAGAATCCCTGGGCTGACAAAACTGCTGAGAAAAGTGATGGTGGTGGGGGTAAGGGAGGCAAAGGGCACCGAGTCACAGCCTGCAGTGTCTCTAAAATCCATACTGACTGGGCTGACCTCAACTCTGCTGGGACTCTGAAAAAAAACTGCTGCTCAGTGCTTTGGTTTAGATATCTGCTCAATAAACCTGAATGGAAAAAAATAACATCTTTATTTTAAATGCACATGGAAACCTGGAGAGAATTTCTGTTGCCAACTGTTCCAGAAGTGCCATGCCCAGCTAACACACGCAAAGAGGAAAACTACCTGCCTGCATGAGTACAGCTCTGACTGCGTGAACACAGTGGCCCTCATTTACAATGTCTTTGTAAATCCAGAGACAAGCCAGGCATGATGATTTACACCAGTACTCCTGGAACTTGGTAGGCTGAGACAGGACAGATGTAATTTGAGGCTACACTGAGTTACATAGTTGAGTACCAGCAGATAAGGCCAAAAAGCAAGCCTGTGTCTCAAAAATCAAAACAGAACAGCTCAGAAACATACATGTAAGTCTGTTCTCTGTCAAAGATCGTGTCTACTATAGATTGTAGGGTATAATCAAATTTACAAAACAGGTTAAGAGGAACCTCAACCCACCAGACACTAAATAACCAGTGTTTTCTGAATAACCAGATGCCACAGAAACTGTAAGCTATTGGCACGATCAGGCAGACCTAAACTAGACAGCAGACGTTCAGAGTTGAGGAGTGAACCATGTTACAAAAATTTGAGAGCTATGCACACAGGGAGAGGTACTTAAGTGATGGAAGTTCCAAGCCAAAACCTCTTGAGTTCACCCAACCAAAACACTTGTGAGATTCAGAAACACCGGGAACGTGGACATGCTTTAAAAACGCGCAGCAGAATCAAAATAAAAAAACTGAACTTTGTCTGTTAAATAAAACCATGTAACAACATGCACGATACGACTCAAGTGCAGCCCAACTGCTACTTCCTCAGTGACGCCTAATGTTAGAAAAAAAGAAGTTCCTATATTTTCACATGAACATTCCAAAACATCTTATTCCACTAGGGAAATGCATCCACGATCATAATTCAAGCATGGCCTTCGCAGTCTGTCCAATGCCTACATGACAGTGTGACCCATCCCTCTGGCACTTGCTTCGTTCAAGTCTACCTGGCCCGTCTTGTTCTTTTACACATTATGGGGCTAAAAAAGAAAAAACAGCCCTCAACTTTCTTCTCCGGTGTCCCACACACGAACCTTCCCGCAAATCCTCGCAGTAAACACACCCAGGGCTTTGTTTTACACGCAGATTTCTCCTGTCGGGTCTCAAGAGAGGTCCCTGTCCTTCTGCAGACGGAGGCCGCAGCCTGCCACCCCGGGTCAGGGCTCCGCCGCCGCCGCCGCCACCGCCGAGCGCACTCGCCGGGTTCCGGATGGCCCGCGCCGGTCGCGGCTCGCGCCCCTTCCTGTCTCCAGCCCACGGCGGGCGGGCGGCGAGCGCGCGGCGCCCAGACAAAAGCTCCGGCCGTCGGGCCCACGGGC
>NW_008343207.1:3631940-3632383 GCF_000622305.1 Nannospalax galili | reverse complement strand
AACTTGCTCACCAGTCGGGGCCCGCGCCACCCGACGGCGAGGCCCGCAGGCCCACCGTGTCCCGCCGCACACGCCCCCTGCCCAGCCCGCGGCGGGCCCACCGGCCTGGCCCCGCTCCTCCCGCGCTCGGGCTCGGCCTCCCCGGCAAAACTTTCTCCTCAGCTCGGCGTCGCGGCGGCCCTCGGCGCGTCAGGCAGGCGGTCGGCAGGTCGCGCAGTGGGTCCCTCCCTCGGCCCCACCCCGGGCCGCGGACCTGCTCGGGCTCCGATTCATAGTCGTCGTCCTCGGCGCTCACGGACATGGCCATGGCTCATGGTGGGCCCAGGCTCGCGCGCGCTGACATGGCTAGAGCGGCGCCGCCGCCCGCAGGGAGCAGGCTCGGCTCGCCCTGGCTCCGGCTCCGGCTCCCGCGCCGCGAGGAGGCAGCCGCCGCCGCGCGCCTC
>NW_008343207.1:3618638-3631805 GCF_000622305.1 Nannospalax galili | reverse complement strand
CCTCGCGGCCAGCGCGCGGGGACTCGGGCTGCGTGGGGGCGTGCCCCGCGCCCCGCCCGCCGCGGTCTGCGCGCCGCGGGATGCACATGGGTGTCTTGCACGGCGCCGTAGCCGTTGCGACAGGAAATGCACGCCCGGCCTGGGGTGGGGTCTTTTGTGTGGTCCATCGGGGCGTCTCGAGGGAGCCCCGGGCTGCACGAACCGCTGGGGGACCCGCTACACCTGACTCCGGCCCACGTCCTTAGGCCTGCTGCAGCAAGCACACCGGCTGTGGGATCTGCGTATGCTCGGAGATCGGGACCTGAAGACTGCGAGTCCGAGAGCGCAGTACCCAGAGCCTGCAGGCCTGTGGGCCTGAGTAAGGTCTGGGGGACCGGTTTCCCTGGCTGGCCTGGGTCACTGGCTAGAAGCTGTCTTCTCAGCTCTCTACTTTGCCTTTCTCGGTCGAAATTCAGCGTCAAACCAGAGCAGCTGACTAGGAGCTGTCAGAGAGAATGCCCCAGACTCTGCCCCAGGTGGGCGCCCCACCCTCTTGGAGAGAACCATCCCTTCCCTGTGGTGTCCAGGAGAGCACCTCAGAGCTTGATCCTAAGCGATTGGCAGCTCCCCTACACTGGCCAGGAAGGTGTGGCTTTCTGAATTCTTCAGCAGTCAAGGTTCCTTACAATTTCTGCAGAAAATCGTTGCTAGAAATCCAGATTGACCCTCATTCCAATAGAAAATCTATGGGCATTTATGTCAGCCACCCTTGATCTGAAACAGGAGCTCATGACCTTTAGCCCAAATGTAATAATCAAGGTTATTAAAACTCGCTATCAAAACTACTATAACTTAGCTGGACAGTTGGCACACGTGCTAGTGCATCTATCCAAGGTGGCACTGTGCATACCTGCACCTGCTCAGTAGTTCTATCTATAAAATGGGACAGATTTACTGAGAGGATGGGTGACCTGTGATAGATCAGAGGCCTTCCCAAGAATAAGTCCCAATAGTGGTGAAGTCAGATGTCCAAGTTGCCAGGGATATCCACAGAGGGAACAAGAGGGACTGACAGGCTGGTGGTGGCCTGGGGCTTTTAATGAAGGCAGGATATGTGGTGGAGACCTTATAAATAAAGCTCAGGAGGCTTCTAGGAGAGCCAGCAGGAGTGAATAAGCAGGGATGTCAGTCTTACTGAGTGGCTTTTAAAGTTTGCCTGAAATTTACACACTCACTGATACCATGGAAAAACTCCCAAAGGACTTTCTGGACTGAAACATATCTTTGCTGAGTTTCCTGCTTCAATTTCTCACAGTCCACTCAAGGTTACAACAAAAACAGCAGTAAAAGAAGAACCTACACATACTTCCCTCTACCCACAAAGCTACCAGCTTTTAAAATGCTACCTTGTAAGGACTGAAGTCTGTTCACGCCTGAGCTCTTAGGGAACACACCACCCAGGACAAAGCCAGGTGAAGAAATTACAAAGTGGGGGATAAAATACTAACCATGGGGCTATCCTGCAGCTTACTTGTACAGTACTTGCCTAGGATGCACGAACCAGGTCTTTCATCCCCAGAAGGGGAAAAAATAAAGTTAATGCTAGTTCTTTCTCTGTGATTAGTCAAACCTGCAAGAGCAGAGAGACACCCAAAAGACACAACATACCAAGAGAATTCTAGAAGTAGCCGCCCCCGCCCCCAGATCTCTCCTGTTAAGAATCAGCAGTACAGCTGGGCATGGTAGGGCACAACTTTAATCCAGGACTTGGGAGGCAGAGGTAGGTTGATCTCTGTGAGATCAAGTCCAGCGTGGTCTATAGAGAGAGAAAGTTCCAGGCCAGCTGCAGCTACAGGAAGACCCTATCTCAAAAAAAAAAAAAAAAAAAAAAAGAAAGAAAAGAAAATCAGGAGCACAAGTCTTTAATAGAACTGTCTTTGAGCTGATTTTCTTTGAGAACTCTCAAAAGCTCACTTTTATATTTAAAGAAGTAAAATGACAGTTCTCAATTATCATGGCTCAACAAAGAGAAAGTGCTGACAACTGACCTGCAGTGAACACAAAAATCATTCCTTTCATGACAGCAGTTCAGAGCTGGAAGGAGACCTTCTATACAGGTGAGTAAATGGAGGCATAAAGAGAATTAGAGAACAGTTTTCAAGCCCAGAATCCCTTATTATCATCCAGAAAGAGCCCCCATGCAGGGTTCCAGGCAACAGTCTGGATGATGAGTCTGCTATGATAATGATTTCATTTAAGATCATAGAACAGGCCCCACTGTTCACCCATTTTACAGATAAGGAAACTGAGATCAGCTTCTGCTAAGAAGTGAAAGGACCCAAATCTAATCTTGGCCAAATAAGGAGGATGCCAAATAAGGTGTGGGCATATGCCCATGATCCCAGTACTCAGGAGGCAGAGGCAGGCGGCTCTCTGCGAGTTCAAGGTCATCCTGGTCTACATAGTCCAGCCAGGGCCATACAGTGAGATCCTGTTTCAAGGAGGTGGGTGGGGGGGAGAGAGGAGGAGGAGGAGAGGAGAGAGAGAAGAGAGAGAAAGAGACTGGTAGTCACAATCCAAATGATACACTGACTTAAGCAGTGAAGGAAAAAACAAAAACACAAAACCTCTTACTAGGCTTTTGTCTGGCTTTGTTTTGAGATGGAGTCATGTTATGTACCCTTGCCTAACCTAGTGCTTGCTTTCTAGCCCTGGGTGGTCTCAAACTCATAATAATCCTGCTGTCTCAGCCCCCCCCCCCAAGTGCTGGAATTATAGGTGTGCACCATTACAAACCAGTCTTACTAGATTTTATAAACTACATTCTCAGTTCAAATCCAATGCCAAGGAGGGCAGGTGTGGTTTGGATAGCCAATCTGCTGTATGATCTCTCTAGGGTTGACTGTGAAACCAGGTAATTCTTGTGCTGGGTTCTCTCCATACAATAAGAAGATGCCCACTAGCCACTATCCCAAGACCTCTTAAAATCCCCTTCTGATATATACAAGGAACCTCCCTCCTCTGTCTCCCTCAACCAAGTTTCCTTTAGCTAACTGGTGCAATTATCCAACCTGTTTTGTGTTGATAGGGTTCCAGACTATATAATAAGGTAAAAAAACGACATCCCTTGCCCAGTAGAATTGCTACCTTAAATTGTATTGCCTACACTGTGCCTTTGGCTATTCCTTACATCATCTTGGCTTCAATGTGAGTGATGTGAAGAACTGAACACTCTCGCTGCTCCACACAGCCAGAACTTCCTCATGTTCTTAGAAAGCACTCTAGACTGATGCCACCCAGGCAGTTGGTGCTTGCTTGCCCTGAGCCAAGATGATCCAGAACTTTCATCATGTGGTGAGGAAATAAAACACACAGATGCCAAGTCCTCCCTGGTCACAGGCACCACCCACTTTCCTGCTTTTTCTTTGGGTGTCATTGAACTTTCTGAAGTGCCTATTGGATCCCGAGACCTCAGGAATGATACCTGGTTCTACCCAGATTTAGCCTCATACCAGGGAGGGGAACAGGCAATATGGTAAAATGAAAAGAGGGAAGAGAGACAGTAATTCGATACCCCAAAAGGGGAGGTGACTGTGTGTGAATGACAGCATATCTACAACACAGAATACAATGCAGGACAAGACCTGTAGTCTAAGTGTGCCATAAAGCAAGCTACAGAAAGGTACACACAAAATATGTCATTTAAGCGGGGCGTGGTGGCACATGCCTTTAATCCCAGAACTCAGGAGGCTGAGGCAGGTGGATCTCTGTAAGTTCGAGGCCAGCCTGGTCTACATAGTGAGTTCCAGGCCAGCTGGGGCTATAGGGAAACCTTGTCTCAAAAAGGTAAAAAAAAAAAAAAAAAAGTCATTTAAGTTGAGCCTGGTGGCCTAGGCCTGGGATCCCAGCTATTTGGGAGACTAAGGCAGGAACTAGTCAGCCTTGACTAGTTCAAGGCAAATTTGGGCAACTTAGCAAGAACCTGTATTAAAATTAAAAGCATACATAAAAGAGCTAAGGCTTTAATTTGGAAGCCCCAGGTTCAATCCCCAGTACCACATAAAAACTATCATTTATAGTAAATCCACTATTCTATATCTGTATCTTTTTAGTGCCTGTATGTGTGTGTGCATGGAGTGGGAGCAGGTGTACAAGGAAGTCAGAAGACAACCTGAGTGTCATTCCTCTCAAGAGCCATCCGTATTGTCTTTTGAGGCAAAACTGACCTGAAGCCTGACAGGTCAGCCAGGGAGTCCCAGGGATCTGCCTGTCCCTGCCTCCCCTTATAAGTTTTGGGAATTAAACTAAGGATCTTGTACTTGCAAGGCATCACTCTACCAACTGAACTATTTTCCCCAGATTCTTTTTTTTCCTTTTGAGGATGTGTTGGGGGCGGGAGGGGGCAGGATCTCACTATATAGTCCTGGCTAGCCTGAAACTCACTATGTAGAACAGGCTGGCCTCAAACTCACAGAGATCCACCTGCTCTGCCTCCCAAATAGATTAAAATATGCACCACCATGCCTGGAAACCTTTACCCTTTTCATAAGGACTTGTCTGATTATCCAATGGACAGACACTTTGGGGACCACATTGCTTATAGTTTACACTGCCCCTTGATTTTAGTACAGTTATGTGATTCAGTTCTATGGGTTTTTCCCCGCCTTTGGGGCTGAATCTGGGGACTTGTGCATACACAAGTACAGCACACACTACCATGGAGTGATTCCAGTCACTGTAGTTACATGTATTTCCATCTACTCCCAGGATTATAAACCAATAATGTCTCATCTCTTTATATATAGTTTTGAGATCCAATAAATTACTCACAGTAAAACTTCAACAAGTGTTTATGGGTTTACTTTGAATAATGAATTAAATAAATCAAGTGAACAACAACAAAAAACAATGCATGTTGCCCACTCTTTTGTTATTGTTGTTATGTCTCCAAGATAGAATACAGGGGCCTTACTCACTGTAGGCAAGCGCTTTACCTCTGACCACACTCCGAGCCCTTATACTCTTTCTCAAATATTGTCCTCAACTTGCCCACTTCTGGAAATGGGTAGAGGGAAGGCAGGCTGGAGAAGTGTCCACCTCCCACCTGGATTCTTGGTATAGCTAAGGGAGGAGGTCCTCTCCAGCCTGAGGCTCCTTTCCTTGTGCCCATTTCCCACAAGCCCAAGAGAGGGAAAGTACAGATTCTTTTGGGGCAATAACTTGCTTGTACCCTCCTGAGCCAATGAACACCACTTGTGAACATGCCTCTTAGAAGAGAACAGAAATGACAGAGCATGCATCAGGGAGTCATGTTCAGATAAAAGGTATAATTTATGCTAAGAAGCAATAAAGAATACATGCTTCAGTTGTTTTACCGTTATTTTACTATTTGTCCCTCTTTGATAGGCCTTGCCTGGGTTAATGGTAAAAGCAAAAGGATTTTGCTATGTTGTCCAGGCTAACCTGAAACTTAAAGTCCTCTGCCTCAGCTTCCCCAGTGTGTTAGGATTATAGGCCTGCACCACCATGCCTGACTAGCAAAAGGCATTTTGGAGAGTTATTCTTCAATTATAATAGAAATAAAAGGTTCTGGGAACTGTGGCACATGCCTTCAATCCCAACAATTGGGAGGCAGAGGTAGGGGGATCTCTGTTTGAGGCCATCCTGGTCTACAGAGTGAATTCCATATATATATATGAGAGAAATAAAAGGAATTTGTGAATTTTGTCACATTACAAGTTAGCAGTCTAGGATTACCTGGCTAAATCTGATTTGAAGAACATCATTATGATAGACCAAGGGTGGCAGTGTTTTCAGTTAAAGAAATTACTAATGCTATTTAATTGCTTTTTATTTCCTCCCTTGAGAGACATTCCACAAGCATTTAAAAACCACATATATTTGTCATATGGGCACTCTCAATAGACAGAGCTCTCTGTTAAATGGAGGCTCCTCTCCTAATTATCTCTTTACATTACCAAAATCAACCTATAACTATTTACATGCACTGGAAGATTTGTGACTATGCATAAGATATTTAAATACTAACAAATCTAGCATGACTGGCACTGATCTGAGAAATGGTCTCCTATCATCTACTCCATTTCAAATGCCTTTCTTGACCTTAAAAAGTTACTTTGGCATTTGCTGCTCTTCCAAAGGACCTGAGTTCAGTTCCTAGCAGTCATGCCTGGTGGCTAACAGCTGCCTGTAATTCCAGCTCCAGAGTTCAGCACCCTCTTCTGACCTCCATGGGAACCTGCATACATGTGGACCTGTGGACCTGTGCCAGTCAGATGATACCTTGAAGGAGTTGGTTCTTCCATCATGGTTGGGGGTCGGGGGGAGAAGTTGGGGATCAAACTCAGGTTACCAGGTTTGGAAGGAGACATCTTTACCCTGCCTCAAGTTCTTGAGTGTTGGAGTTATTCATTTCCCTACCAAGCCCCATAAGTATAAATGCTTGTGTAACTTGGATCAGAGAAGTAGGTTTTCCTCAGGGTTGGCACTGTAGCTCGGTGACAGAGTGCTCTACCTACCATTTCATACACACACACACACGAGATAGATAGATGATAGATAGATAGATAGATAGATAGATAGATGATAGATAGATAGATAGATAGATAGATAGATAGATAGATAGATAGATGTAATATTTTGTTTTTGCTTTTTGAGACAGGTACTCACTATGTAGCCCTGGCTGGCCTGGAGCTTGCTTATGTAGACCCTATTGGCCTCCAACCTACAGAGATCCACCTGCCCCTGCCTCATAGTGCTAGGATTAAAGGGCACTGAGAAGGCAGAGGCAGGAGGATCTGTGGGGCTTGCTGATCAGCCAGGCTAGATGTATATGAAAGCTCCAGGTTCAGTGAGAGACCCGCCTGTCTCTAGAAAATAAAGTGGAAACAGGTGTGGTGGAGTACACTTTTGTTGGTTGTTTTTGAAGGGGGTATTTTTGAGACAGGGTCTCCCCTGTAGCCCCAGCTGGCCTGGAACTCGCTCTGTAGACCAGGCTGGCCTCAAACTAACAAAGATCCACTTGCCTCTACCTCCTGAGTGCTGGGATAAAAGGCGTGCACTGTCATACCTGGCCTGGTGGAGTATGCTTTTAATCCCAGCCCTTGGCAGGTAGAGGCAAGAGGACCTCTGTGAGATAGAGGCCAGCCTGGTCTACATAGCAAGTTCCAGGTCAGCTAAGTGCTAGTGAGATCCTGACCAAATAAGAGAAAAAAAGAAAGTGCTACATAGTGAGATCCTTCCCAAATGAGAGAGAGACAGAGACAGAGGAATAAAGTGGAGGGCCAGCAAAATGGCTCAGCAGGTAAAGGCATTTGTCATCAAGCCTGACAACTTGTGTTCTATCCATGGAACCCACATGGGAGAAGGAGAGAACTGACTCCTGAAAGTTGTCCTCTGACCTCCACATATGTACTGTGTTATACATATGTGCATGCAAGCACATACATACAAACAAACAAATTAAAAAATTAAGAAAAAATAAGGTGGAGAGTGTCTGGAGAATGAGGAAGAAATGGAACTCAGCACTCTGGCCTCCATACTCAGCTACATGGACTCACACGTGTATGCACACACCCACCCCCACATACAATATGCATATGTGTATTCATATTTCATCAGCCTTCTTTTCCCTAGGTTGACTAACTTGGCCAAAATGGAGGCAAAAGTTTTTTTTTTATATACTACACAGGGATGAGGATATGCTTAGGCCCCACCAACACCTTTCAGGAGCCACTCCCAGGCCTTTGAATAGACTTTCTTTGTTCTCCAAGGGTGGGGAATTACACCAAGGCTCGGTCAAGCTCAAGTGTGATCTTAGTTCCTGGTAGGAAAGGCCCGGAACAGCAGGCCTTTTGAAACCAACCAAACCAAAGAGATAGTTGAATTACCTCTTAAAGAGCTGCAAATCATCACTGTGGGTGGGCTGATGGCCTTGATGGGGGGCTGATGGCCTCAGTCAGCACTTTCAGACTACTGGGAATGGCAGTGGAGAATATAGACTCTTCTACCAGGACCCTCTTTATTTGTCAATCTTATTTTACATCTGTAAATAAATATGGATTCTTTTTTTTTTTTTAAGTTTTTGAGACAGGATTTCACACTGTAGCCCAGACTGGCCTAGGACTCACAGCAACCCTACCTCAGCCCACGTGTAATCCCATGTGTTGGGATTACAGGTACATGAGCCACTATTCCCAGCTTTAAAAACTGGCTGAGCCTGTGCACAGAGATGTAAAGACAGGTACAAAATAAACCCTCTTTAGCAACACAGAACTCGCTGCTCAGCATCAGGTTTTTCGTTCAGTGGAGTTTTGATACATATAAGAAGAAATATGGCTGGGCATGGTGGTCTTTGATCTTAGCACTTTCTGTGAGTTCAAGGCCAGTCTGGTCTATATAGTGAGTTCAGGCTACAGGGAGACCCTGTCTCAAAAAGATTAAAAACAAAACAAAACAAAAAAACAGTAACAAACAACAACAAAAAAGGGAAGGAATAAGATACTGAGGACTGTTTAAAATGATGATGGTATTGATAATAGTTGGTTCTAAAGAATAAGGAGATGATTATTTTTTTAAAAAAGAATATTGCCGGGCTTGGTGGCGCATGCCTTTAATCCCAGTACTCAGGAGGTGAGGCAGAGACAGGTGGATCTCTGTGAGTTCAAGGTCAGCCTGGTCTACATAGTGAGTTCCAGGACAGCTGGGGCTAGAGAGTTCCTGTCTCAAAAAGAGTGATTAACACAGAGGAGTATAAGTGACCAATGTGCAGAAAATAAGAGGCTACAGACTGTCCCTGAATAGGACAGGTATATAAAAATCTCACTTTTTTTATTATACCAAATCTTAGCTGATATATATATGCACATATAGATATTTTATTATTTTAATTTTATGTGTTTGAGTGTATTGCCTGCATGTATGTGAATGCACCTGTGCCATGCCCTCAGAAGAGGGCTTCAGATTTCCCTGGAACTAGAGTTAAGGACAGTTCGTAGCTGCCATGTGGATGCTGGGAATCAAACCCGGGCCCTCTTCAAGAGCAGTCAGTGCTCTTAACTGCTGAGCCATCTCTCCAGCCCCTATCGCTTTTATTTTTTAAGTTTCTTTCTTTCTTTCTTTCTTTCTTTCTTTCTTTCTTTCTTTCTTTCTTTCTTTCTTTCTTTCTTTCTTTTTTTCGTGTGTGGGCACGTGTGCATAATGTGGAGGTCATTGGACAACTTGTAGGAGTTGGTTCTCTCTTTGCACGAAGTAGGGAGGGAACTCAAGTTGTCAGGCTTGGCTGCAGGTACATTTAACCCACTGAGCCATCACTTAGGCTTAAAAATTGGCATTTTGAAAGAGCAAGAAATTAAGTGTGCACACTGCCTTTGTGGGAAAAACTGTATTCAAGGAGTAGCCCTAACCCCTGAAGAAACACTACAAAAGAAGGCCAGTGGAGTCACACAGGAGAAAGAATCTGTTGGAAAGGTTGTTTTGTAGGTAGGTGTGGTGGTGTAGGCCTATAATCCCAGCACTCTGGAGACAGAGGCAGGAAGATAGGCAGAGCTACATAGAAGACCTTGTCTCAAAACAGTAAGGAAAAAGTAGGTATTGGTAAGGATGGGGAGAAATTGGAACCCTGGTGCACTGTTGGTGGAAATATAAAATAGTGCAGTTGTTCTGGGAACTGTTGTGACAGTTCTTCAAAAAGTTAAACAGCATTACCATATGAACTGGGAATCCCATTTCTGGGTAAAAACCGAGAAGAATCGAAAGAAGAACCTGAAACAATATTATGTTAAAAGAAATCCAAGTGACTTTAGATAAATAGGTAAACAAAATGTGGCATATACATACAATGTAATTCAGCTTAAAAAGGAAATTTGGGCACCTTATCTTAAGTGAAATAAGTTAGTAGTGGAACAGGTCTGTAATCCCAGCACTTGGAAAGCTGAGGCAGGAGGACTGCTAGGAGTTTGAGGCCAGCTAGGGTTATATAGCAAGACTGCTGTGTCAGACAAACAAACCATCCTTTTCATAAGCGAGGATGTCTCTGAACCTCCTTCCTCAGAGCCTCCTACTTGTCACCTGCATTTGTGGGTGGAAAGGTTAGGGATGTAGATCAGGTTTCACTCTTGCTTTCAACTCACCTACTTCCTTAGTGTGTAACTAAGGAGGATTCCCTGCATCTAATCAGAAACACCATCCCTTTCTTGACATACAATGGAAATTAAACCAAAGGGAGAAAATACTTGAAGGGATGCAGCTCAGTGGTGCAGTGTATGCTCAGCACCGGGAATCAAATGTTTCACTGGTATTTACCCGATCATGCCCTGTTTTCCCCAGATATCCTAAATTAGAAGGACAGGTTATATAAAAGTATCATGTGACCAAACATATCCATTTTCCTATCAATGCCAAATTAGAAAGAAGAAGGAGGGGCTGAAGAAATGACTCAGCAGTCAAGAGCACTTGTTGATCTTGCAGAGGATCTGGGTTTGGTTCCCAGCAACCACATGGCGGCTAACAACCATCCTGCAGATTTGATGCCCTTTTCTGGTTTGCATGGGCACTGCACATACGTAGTACACTTAAATACACGCAGGCAAAACACACACATAAAAATAAACCTTTAAAAAAAGAGAGGAGGAGTGGGAGAAGAGAGGAAGGAAGGAAGGAAGGAAGGAAGGAAGGAAGGAAGGAAGGAAGGAAGGAAGGAAGGAAGGAAAGAAGGAAGGGAGGGAAACTTACAAGCAATGGCATACTTGCTTATGGCATCAAATGACAAAAGTCTCAAGGATTGGTCACTGTTCTCAAACCAACAGTGTGATGGGCAAAAGATCACTAGGTATCTGCCAGGCTTTACCATGGCTTCACCTAAGGCACCAGCCTTAAGATCGCAATTGCTTTCTGAGAATATGTCTGAGGCACTAAATAACACAGCTGAGCAGGTTATCAGACTAAAAACGAAATCCTTGGCTTCAGACTTTGATAACAGGTATTTCAGCTAAGCACTGTCTTAAAGTTTGAATAACACGGTTCTAAAGGACATAAATAAGGACTGACAAATTCCAGGGCAGCAAGCTCTTTCCAAGTCCAGCTGGATGAAGGGGAATGCCTCAGTTTTGAGGGACAAAAGGACTGAGGGAGCACTGGAAGTCTTCTTCCTTCTCTTTCAATTAGTATTCTTTTAGCAGCTTGCTAGGACTGAGACATCAAAGTACCAGGAAGAGGTGAAGTCAGCAAAGGGGACTGGGAAGCATTTGGTGAGCAGGTGACAGAGAATAAAGAGACGAAACTGAGTGGACATGACTCTATCTTTAGAAGCTTCTGGAAAACCTTGCTATTGCGTTCATTCATTCAACAATTTGGCTCTTGGTGTCTGGGAACATTTTGTATCACAGGATGTAAAATGGATGAGGGGAAAATTAATAAGAAGATCTCTAGTCTCAAAATGCTAGTGGAGGCCGGGCCTGATGGCATTACACCTAAAATAATAGCACGTGGGAGACGGAGGCAGAAGGATTACTATAGGTTTGAGGCCAGTCTGGGCTACATAGAAAGTAGAGCCTATGCTACAGAGTGAGACCCTGTCTCGAAACAAAATCCAAAATAGGTAGCCCTAGGACAGATTGATCATAGTCAACAAAAATGCAGAGTAGACTATCAAAGCCCAGAAGGAAAAGAAATTGGGTTAGTCTGTACATCATGATCTCGACAGGAGCTAAACATGAGCAGGGCACTCACCATTGGGATCGCCTAGGGACAGTGACAAGCCATTACCTCCCCAGGACCACTGAGGCAGAGAAGGAACTATTACCAGATACAGAATGAGTTGGAAAAGGCCACAGAGTAGAGGGGAGCTAGGCTGGGCCTGAACTGCAGAGATTTATACAAAGGAAAACGAGACTATGGAAGGGGACCAGGTGCCCAAAGACGGAGGCAGGCAAGGAAGTGGAAAACAGAGGAATATGGTTCTGCTGCAATGGAAGGAAGATAAGCCATTGGGAACTTTGAAGACAGTTCCAGGTGGAGCCTCTGGCCTCCAGAAACAAGACAATGAACCATTGTCACTGGAGCCACAACCCATGGTGCTCTGCTACTGTGGCCCTGGCTAGCTAATAAGGGAATGGAGCAGAGGAAGTTTCCATCTCTGACACTTCCCTTTGCTCCAGTGGCAAATCAACCCTGGACTTGTCCATCCTGCTTCCTTGGCCTTGTCTCTTCATTGCCATGGTTACCATCCTCAGCCTATCCAGACCTTAGCCACAGCCTTGTAAGTAGAAGCTTGCTCCCTGTGCTGGATAACTTTAGTTGTCAACTTGCACACCTGGGTAGAGGAAGCCTCAATTGAAGAATTGCCTCCATTGGACTAGCCTGTGGCCAGGTCTTTGGATCATTTTCTTGATTTTTGAGTGATGTGGGACAGCCCAGCCCACTGTGAGTGGTGCCACTCCTGGGCAGGTTGTTCTGTATTGTATAAGAAAGCAGGCTGAGCACAGGCCAGGGAAGCAAGCCAGTAAATAGTGTTCCTCCATGGCATGTGCTTCAGCTCCTGCCTCAGGTCTCTGACCTGAGTTCCTACTTTGGGTTCCCTCAGTGATGAACTGTGACCCAGTTAAATAAACCCTTTCCTCCCCAAGTTGGTATTGGTCAGTGTTTTGTCACCGCAATTGAAAGCAAACTAGAACACTCCCTTATCCCAACTTCAAACTAGTCTCAGTCTTTAAGAAGTTTCAGTAAGTACACTGGAAAGCTTATTGCTCTTACAGATGATGGGGGTTTGGTTCCCAGCACCTATATCAGGTCACTCATAACTGCCTGTACCTCCAGTCTCAGGGCATCTGACACCCTCTTCTGGCCTCCAAAAGCATGAGGTACGTATAAACACATACAAGTACACACATATACACATTAATAAAATAAACAAACATTTTTTAAAAAAGTCAAGCTGGGCATGCTGGCATACACCTTTAGTTCCAGCACTCGGGAGGCAGAGGCAGGCAGATCTCTGTGAGTTGTGTCAGCCTGGTCTGCATAGTCAGTTTCAGGTTAGTTCTACAGGGAGACCCTGTCTCAAAAAGACAAGAAAGAAAAGAAAGAAAGAAAGAAAGAAAGAAAGAAAGAAAGAAAGAAAGAAAGAAAGAAAGAAAGAAAGAGAGAGAGAGAAAGAAAAGAAGAAAAGAG
>NW_008343207.1:3550095-3618595 GCF_000622305.1 Nannospalax galili | reverse complement strand
GAGAGAGAGAAAAAAGAAAAGGAAAGAAGTTAGCCAGGCATGGTGGCACAAACCTTTAATCCCAATACTCAGGAGGCAGAGGCAGGTGGATTGCTATGGGACTGAGGACAGCCTGGGGTGGTCTACATCGAGAGTTCCAGGCCAGCTGGGACTACATAGTGAGACTCTGTCTCAAAAAAAACAAGAACAAAAACAACAAAAATAAAAAGTTTCAGTGAGCCAAGTGTGGTGGCACAGCACTCAGGAGGTAGAGGCAGGCAGATCTCTGTGAGTTCAAGACCAGCCTGGTTTACATAGTGCGACCCTATCTCTAAATTAATTAATTAATTAATTAATGAGGAGGCTGGGCATGGAAACACATTCCTGTGATTCTAGCATAGGTACAATTTTGAAGACAACCTGGGCTACATAGAAAGTCCCTGTCTCAAAAAACCAAGGCCTGGGAAACTAGCTCAATGACAGGGCATTTATTTACTCAGCATGTACAAAAGTCCTCAGTTTATCCCCTAGAACACACACACACACACACACACACACACAAAAATGCAAACTTTTGTATGTGTGTAGTATGTGCACATGTTCATGTGTGTGCACACATGCATGTGCATGCATGTGGAGGCCAGAGGACAATGCCAGGTGTCATTCTTCCTTTGTCCACCTTGGTTTTAGAGACAGGGTCTCTCACTCATCCAGAGGCTTACTAATTCAACTAGACTAGCTAGCCCACAGCCCCAGAGAGCCTCTGCAACACTAGGATTACAGCATGAGCTGTAGCATCTGCTTTTTATGTGTGCTAAGGAGCTGATCTCCAACTTTACCAAGTAGGTCATCTCCTCACCACCCCCTCAAATGGTAACGTTTGTGCAACATATATTTTATCACAATGAATAAAAACCACTCCTCCTCCAAAAGGAAAACTTTCAATAATTCCCTCAGGCTCTCAGCATCAAATCTAAATTCTTTTCCATGTCTTCCAATATTCACTGGCTCACTCACCAGCCTCCTTCCCAGAACTTGTCTGGTTCACCCATGTCAGGGTCACCCTCTAGGTCTGTCCCTTTAATCCTTCACTGTGAGCCTCAGCTTCTAGATCCCTTCCTTGGAGAGGCCTCTCCACCAACACATCCCTGCCCCCCATCAAAACCAGTCCTGCACACCACCTTTGCCCACAGCACTTGTTTGTTTTCCCACGTGGCAACCTAGCTACTTACATGTTCATTTGTGTGTCTGCTATAAACTATAAGCTCCATGAAGACAAAGAATCTGTTTCTACATTCAGGAACTAGCACAGTGTACATAAATGCTAGTCAGCTGTCCACTGTGGAACAAAGAAATAGGAAGGCAAGCAGGCATGCAGCAAAGAATCAGGAGTCATTCTTTGAACTCCAGGTAACTGTATCCTATATAAGGCAAACCATGCACTGGCAAACACTGAACCAGCACTCCCTGGGAAGAAACAGGGTTAGGTACCTTCCAGCCTCTGGTCACATCTTCCTCAATGAATCAGTACATACTCTTGTTTTGAATGTATCTCTGTTTAAAGACACCTTACTTAATATATGTTGTTGACTCATCACCATTGAACTCACTGCAGCTGGTGCCTGAAGGAAGCTCATCTGAGGCATGTTTTCTCTGCACGTCATAAGTGCTCAGGAACATCTGACAGCACTTTAGCCTGTGCTTGGAGGCAACTTAAACAACTAAGAAAAAAGGAAAAGCTTGAAAAACATGCACTAAATAGATTTTAGAGAGGATATTTGAGTCTGATATGGTAGCTCACATCTGTAATTCTAGCACTCAGGAGGCCAATGAAGGATTACTGGAGTTTGAGGTGAAATCAGGCTACATTCAGAGATTCAGACCAGCCTAGACAGTATGGCAAAATCCTCTCTCAAAAAACGGTAAGAGGGACTGGCGAGATGGCTCAGCAGTTAAGAGCACTGACTGCTCTTGCAGAGGACCTGGGTTCGGTTGCCAGCATCCACATGGTGGCTCTGAACTGTCCTTAACTCCAGTTCCAGGGGAATCTGATGCCTTCTTCTGACCCCTGAGGCATTGCACAACATGGGTGCACTCACTCACATACATGCAGGCAATACACTCATACACAGAAAATAAATAAATAAAAACATATTAAAAAAAGATAAAAACATATTAAAAAAAAAAAAAAGAAGCCGGGTGTGGTGGCACACACCTCTAATCCCAGCACTCGGGAGGCAGGATCTCTGTGAGTTCAAGACCAGCCTGGTCTACATAGCGAGTTCCATGTCAGTTGGAGCTATAGGGAGACCCTGTCTCAAAAAGACCAAAAAAAGAAAGAAAAGAAAGAAAAAGGTAAGAAAGTCAAAGAAAGGACACTTGCTTCCATTTTGAGAGCTAAATCTAAACGTGGGAGCATCACCTGACAGATCCCATCCCAAGAGATCACGGTTGGAAGTGAGTATCAAATGGCTCAAACTTTTCCCCCACACTACTCACATGTCTGTCTGCAAAAGACTATAAAAACACTGTATTGTTTGGGAAGTTACAAATAAATTAATAAGAGACAAATTCCACAAATACAAAATCCATAAACAAAGCCTGATTACTCTTGAAGTCCCAATCTTTGTTTATCACAAGGCGATAGTCAACTAACGCACACAAGCCAGAAGGCGAGGTGTACACACACAAATCCCACTGTTTGGTTTTCATCCGCCCCACTAGCAAGGTGAAGAGGTTGTGATGGGACTCTTACCACAAGGCTCAACAGAAGGAACAAAATAATATAAGCATATGTAGGATCAGAGTCTACATAACTGGTTTAGAGACCTAGTTCTTGCTCCTAACACTGACATACCGAGTTCAGTTCTCAGCACCTACCTGGAGGCTAATAACCATCGGTAACTCCAGTTCCAGGGGATCTAACACAGTCCTCTGGCCTCTGTGGGCATTGTACACACTTTCATACATGCAGGCAAAACACTTATACACACAAAACAAAAATAAATAAGTGGAAAGTTGTTTTTCAAAGAGATGAGGCCTAAGTTAGGCCTGGTGACACATACCTCTAATCACAGCATTTGGTAGCCTGAGGCAAGAGGACTGCTGTGAGTTAAAGGACAGCATCCCTTAACCATCAATTATTTTCTGTTAACTGGTTTTTGCTGCTGTTGATGTTACACTTTTTTTTTTTTTTTTTTTTTGTCTTTTTGAGACAGGGTCTCCCTGTAGTCCCAGCTGACCTGAACTTACTATATATGTAGACCAGGCTGGCCTTGAACTCACAACAATCCACCTGCCTCTGCCTCCCAAGTGCTGGGACTACAGGCATGTGCCACCATGCCTGGCTACACATATTTTTTATAACGCTCAAAACATCTTTTCATACCTTCCTTATCAGAGGTCTTTATTATTAATACACTTCTAAGAGCCCATCGGACTTCAAACTCGAGTTCTAAACTTAACAATCCTTAGGATGCCACATCAGGAGCCCCACACTGCACTCTCCAGTCACACCTTACTTGCTTTTCTTTAGCTTCCCCCTTTTTTGGTGTACTATGGACTTGTGTGTATGTGAAGCACATGTGTGTGCAGGTACAGGTGCATGCATGTGGAGGCCAGAGGTCAACACTAATCACTATCTTTATTTATTTTGGAGACAGGATCTCTCCCTGAATCTGGAGCTCACCAATTCAGCTAGGCTGGCTGGCCAGCAAGTCTCAGAGATTTATCTGTCTTGGTCTCTACAGTGCTAGGATTACAGGGGTGCACTGTTGCACAGAGGTTTTTACATGGGTTCTGAGGATTGAACCCAGGCCCTCATGCTTACACAGCAAACAGTTAACCAACTAAGTCAACTCCCTAATCCCTTCACTTGTCTTTCTTTCTCCTTCTGGGCTCCTTGCCCAGGCCCAGTGGCTTCTGTCAGCTGTTTCCTTGCCACTTAGTCCTCCCTTGGAAGGAGCTCCTTCATGAGTCTTTCACAAGGTCTGTCTTGCTCCTAGAAAACTACAAGATCTGGAAAGCTGACATTCTCGGCCTTTGACACCCTCTGGTCAGACTTGACCCATTGGCAATGGAGCATGTGGTCTCAGCTGCCTGAAGTCCCTAGGGGCACATTCTAAGGAAACAGAGCCCTCCTTCCTAAAGAGCCTGGGGCCTCTCCTAGCTAGGGTAGGTAAGGAAGGGATAAGGGAGGAAAAGTTTCTTAAACCAATCCCCTCATCCATAGAAAACACCATCTCTTTTCAGCACAGCCATAAAAATTTCACAGAAACTAACCTGCTAGGCCAGGCACGATGGCACACATCTATAATCCCAGCACTTGGGAGGTGGAAACAGGATGATCAGGAGGAGTTCAAAGCCAGTTGGTTACATATCAAGATTGAGGCCAGCATGGACTATATGAAACTCTGTCTCAAAAAAAAAAAAAAAAAAAAAAAAAAAAAAAAAGAAAGAAAGAAAGGAAAAGCCAGGTGTGGCAGCGCACACCTGTAATCCCAGCACTCAGGAGGCAGAGGCAGGCAGATCTCTGTGAGTTCAAGGCCAGCCTACACGGCCAGTTCCAGGCATGATAATGAAAGGACTAGAGATCCCTGTATACGGCTCTACCCACCTCCTCTGTAGGCTCTGCCCCACGTCCTCTGTGTCCCCTGTAGGCTCTGCCCCACGTCCTCTGTGTCCCCTGTAGGCTCTGC
The DNA here is from genome assembly GCF_000622305.1 of Nannospalax galili. NCBI lineage: Eukaryota > Metazoa > Chordata > Mammalia > Rodentia > Spalacidae > Nannospalax > Nannospalax galili. The sequence continues at coordinate 3,613,919 of NW_008343207.1, read as the reverse complement.
CCCACGTCCTCTGTGTCCCCTGTAGGCTCTGCCCCACGTCCTCTGTGTCCCCTGTAGGCTCTGCCCCACGTCCTCTGTGTCCCCTGTAGGCTCTGCCCCACGTCCTCTGTGTCCCCTGTAGGCTCTGCCCCACGTCCTCTGTGTCCCCTGTAGGCTCTGCCCCACGTCCTCTGTGTCCCCTGTAGGCTCTGCCCCACGTCCTCTGTGTCCCCTGTAGGCTCTGCCCCACGTCCTCTGTGTCCCCTGTAGGCTCTGCCCCACGTCCTCTGTGTCCCCTGTAGGCTCTGCCCCACGTCCTCTGTGTCCCCTGTAGGCTCTGCCCCACGTCCTCTGTGTCCCCTGTAGGCTCTGCCCCACGTCCTCTGTGTCCCCTGTAGGCTCTGCCCCACGTCCTCTGTGTCCTCTGTAGGCTCTGCCCCAACCTCCTCTGTGTCCCCTGTAGGCTCTGCCCCACGTCCTCTGTGTCCCCTGTAGGCTCTGCCCCACGTCCTCTGTGTCCTCTGCTTTTCTTTTCTAGATTCATGGAGACAGGGTTTTACTGTGTGGCCTAGACTGGCTTTAACTCCCTTTTTTGCAGGGGTATCTTTTTTGAGACAGGGTCTCCCAGTAGCCCCAGCTGACCTGGAACTCACTATGTAGACCAGGCTGGCCTCAAACTCACAGAGATCCACCTGCCTCTGCCTCCCAAGTGCTGGGATCAAAGGCATGCGCCAACACACCCAGCTTAACTCACACTTTTGATTGTGCCCCAAGGAGTACAGGTAAGTGTAGCTGTGTCCTCTATGTCTATGAGAGAATCACAAGCCTGTGGGTGGGCAGATTCCAGGGTTATCAATTACTTATATGCTATAATTCTGTAAAACTGTAACAGTTACCACTGATCAATGGCCAAATACAGAGTTTTGTTTGTTTTGGGACAGGGTCTCTTGTATCTGAGGCTGGCCTTGAACTCACTATATAGTTGAGAATGACCTTGAACTCCCGATTCTTCTTCTTCTACTTCCCAAGTATAGCACTTATCACAAGTGTATGCTACCATACAATGTTACTATAGAGATATTTTACCAACAGTATCTCACAGCAATTCTGTCAGAATCACACTGTCTTCTCTTTTTCCTGATGGCCAAACTGAGGCTTAGACTTGCCCAGGACGGTACAACTTACCAATGGCAGAGTCAGGTATCAGTGCTCAGGGGTATATGACTAACTAAAGCACATCCTGCTTATGCATTAGAATGACCCAGAAGCTTTTAAAAGCACAGATTCCTAGACATACCATGACCCTACTGAATTTTGATGTCAAGGGAAGGTCACAAACTTTTTTAAAAAACATTTTATTTAATGTGGGGTGTCTGAGTACATGCATGCATGGATCATGGGACTGTGTGGAAGTCAGAGGACAACTTGGAGGAGTTGGTTCTCGCCTTCCACCACGTGGATTCTGGGGCTCACACTCAAGTCCTCAAGCTTGGCAGCAAGTGCCCTTACCCACTGAGCCATCTCACCAGCCATTTTGGACTTCTGAGACAGTGGCTCACTTTGTGGCTCACGGTGGCCTGGAACTTGCTATGAAGCCCAAGCTGATTTTGTTACTTTTTAACAAATTCCCCTAGTGAAGTTGATGTCCTCAGCCTAAGGACTAGCCCTCATTAGACCACAGTGCCTCCCTAAAGAGTGATGGAGCACTGAGTAGGAGATAATATGGTGCAGCCATTCTGTCCAGCGGCCCTCATCAGCTATATATCATTTATTTAATTACTCTGTAGCTCAGAGGGCAAGTCCAACACAGGAAGTACTCAGGCCCTTTGACAGAATGATGTGCCCTCTTCCAAGACAAACAGCATGTCACACCCAAGAGACCCCAGATTGATTAAGCCTCCCATACCTAATCTATCTGCCCAAAGGCACAGGAAGAGAAAGAGAAACAAAGTTAAACCTTGGATGACACAAGACCTGTGCTACTTCCTCACACAGCCTGTACCCATTCTGTAAAGTCTCCATAAGAAAGTTGATCTAGGCTATATGCCTTTATTCCCAGCACTCAACAGGGAGAACCAAGTGAATCTGTGAGTTCAAGGCCAGCTTGGTCTACACAGCAAGTTCCAGACTAGCCAGGGCTCCACAGTGAGACCCTGTTACAAACAAACAAACAAACACCAAACAAACAAAAAACCCCAAAAGAATGCAAGCTGATGTAATTAAACTACAGAAGAGCACTGTTCCCCCTCCCCCCCAAGTACCTAACCCACCAACCAGTCCCTCTGATCCTACTACACTCCAGAAAAAACCTTCTGATCCCACATTCCAGTAAAAACTGGCAATAACTGAAATTCAAATGGTATCTGGTTTGGCCACTAGAGAAGATGGATGAAGAGGCAGAATGCTTCAACTGCTGTCTTACCAGGGGCAGCGGTGCCTCAGTGTCCTCTTTGGGTTCCCTCCTTTGAGAATGTCCCAACAAGCCAGAAGCAGGAGTGTCTGACTAGTGAACAGAAGGTGAGCTCGCTAAGGCCAAGGTCAGAGGTCAGGCTTCAAACAAGCTCAGTTCACTCACCCTTCCAGGGTCAAAGCCAGGATCCCTGAATCCTGCCACCTGGTCATAAAGGGAAGCCGCCAGGGTGTAGATGGATCAAAACAAGTCCAATGCCACTCATGAAAAGAGCCAATTGAGGAAACAGTGAGGGATAGAAGACAGGGCATCCTGGAGTTGAAGGACACCCCACCAAATGAACTCCCAGCACCTAATCAGTTCCAGAAAGGGCTTTGTTCTAGAAGGGAGGTGGGAGATCAAAGCATTTCTCCCTAATCACCATTAAGCATTACTTGTAGGGTAACCTAACCCAAAGCAGATCCTGCTCCTGCCTTGCATCCTGCCGGCATAAGTGAGCACCCTTGATCTTTCAACCCCATGGACATCAAACTGGGAGGAAGGCAACAGCAAACCTGGGAACCCAGAGACCCAGTGGCCCAGGCAGCCAGTCGTTCAGTTATTCCTTCCTTTCCTGTTAACTTTTTAACCCTACTGGCCAGGAAATGCTTAAGTGTGTTGCTGACCTCCCCTCTGCCACACTTCACTGGGCTCTCACAGAAACTCATGACAGAAACAAAGACAAACAACTTGTTGCTCACAAGCTGTGTGGCCTGAGCTATGTCCTGTACCTCTCTGAGCTAATCACCATGAAGCATTATTCTCCTTAACTGTACCATTCGGGTAATACCACCCACCTTCTAGCTTGCTTGAAGGGCAAAGAAAAATCTAAAGACCAAATGCAGGTGCACAGAGGTAAGATAATGTGAAGATACAATCTTAAAAATTAAAAAATACTGTCCTGGTATGGTGGCTTATGTCTATAATACTAGCACTTGGGACACTGAATTCAAGCACAGCCAAGCCTACCTACAGAGTAAGTTCCAGGATAGTGTGGGCCTCAGAATGAGAGGTCTTAAAATAAACAAGTATAAAATAAAATAAAATTCACATCCAAGCCAGATGTGGCGGTACACACCTTTAATCCCAGCACTCAGGAGGCAGGATCTCTGTGAGTTCAAGACCAGCCTAGTCTACAGAGTGAGTTCCAGGTCAGCTGGGGTTACAGGGAGACACTGTCTCAAAAAAACCTTAAAAAAAAAATCAAATCTAAAAACATGTGGAGCTGGGGTGTGGCACAACACTTTTCCAACATTTAGGAGGCCCTGGGTTCTATCCCTGGCACTAGATACACAAACAAAACAAATCAAAACAAAAGTCCTATACACCAATGTTCATAGTATCATTATTCGGAATAGGCAAAGAGTGGGGGCTGGAGAGATGGCTCAGCTATTAAGAACACTGGTTGTTCTTGCAGAAGACCTGGGTTCGAATCCCAGCATCCACATGGCAGCTAACAACTGTCTGTAACTCCAGTCCCAGGGGATCCAACAACCTCTTCTGACCTCCACGGGCATTGCACGACACAGGTGCACTTACCTACATGCAGGCAATACACGCATACATATAAAATAAAAATAATAAATAAAATTAAAAAAAAAAATAGCCAAAGAGTAGAAACAGTTCATCAACAGATGAATTCCTAAGCAGAAGGTGTAAAATAAAGAGGAAAAATACCCCAAATTTTTAAAACTCACAAACTTGGCTGTCTATATAATTGAATGCTTTTGGCCATAAAAAGGAAGGACTAATCTAAACCACACTGTAAAAAAGTCAGAGAAGGGCTGGAGAGATGGCTCAGCAGTTAAGAACACTGAATGTTCTTGCAGAAGACTGGGGTTCAAATCCCAGCACCCACATGGCAGCTAACAACTGTCCGTAACTCCAGTTCCAGGTGATCCGACAGCCTGTTCTGTCCTCCTCAGTATAGCACAACACGGTGCACTTACCTACATGCAGACAATACACACATAAAAATGTAAAAATAGCCGGCGTGGTGGTGCACACCTTTAATCCCAGCACTTGGGAGGCAGAGGCAGGCGGGATCTCTGTGAGTTCAAGGCCAGCCTGGTCTACATAATGAGTTCCAGGACAGCTGGGGCTACAGGGAGACCCTGTCTCAAAAAGACAAAAAAATAATAATAATAAATAAAATATTTTTTAAAGTCAGAGAACCCCACACATACACACAAATATATACATACACATATATATTATAACTTAATTTTTAAGAAATATCCAGAGAGAGACAGCTGGGTGTGGTGGCACTTGCCTTTAATCCTGACACTTGGGAAGCAGAGGCCAGTAAATCTCTGTGAGTTTGAGGCCAGCCTGGTCTACATAGTGAGTTCCAGGCCAGCTGGGTCTATAGGGAGACCCTGTCTCAGAAGAAAAGAAAAGAAAAACAATAGAAATGTCCACAGAGACAAATTTGTAAAGATAGAAAGTTAATTAGTGATTGCTTTGGGTAGAAGGTAGAAGATTAAGGAAGGAAACTGAATACTGAGTTCTTCTTTTTTCATTTTTATTTTATGTGTATGCCTGCATGTATGTGAGTGCACCCGTGTCATGCAATGACGTGGAGGTCAGAAGAGGGCTTCAGATTCCTCTGGAACTAGAGGTAAGGACGGGTCATAGCAGCCATGTGGGTGCTGGGAATCGAACCCGGGTCCTCTGCAAGAGCAGTCAGTGCTCTTAACTGCTGAGCCATCTCTCCAGCCCCATAGTGAGTTCTTTTGTGTTTGTCTTTTTTGGGGGATTTAACTACCAGTTAGTTAAATCCCTAGCCTCAGCTGGTCAGGTTTTACTTATTAATTTATTTACAGCAAAGGTCTCGCTATATAGCCCTCACTGTCCTGAAATTTGCTATGTAGACTAGGCTGGCCTAAAACTCAGAGAGCCACCTGCTATTACCTCCCAAGAATTGGGATTAAAACCATGTACCACTATGCCTAGCTGGTCAGGTTTCTTAAAATAGGTACCAAAATCTCCTAGAAGATCACCACTCTTTAAAAAAACAAAACAAAACAAACAACAACAACAAAAAAAAACCTCTGAAAACTTTAAGTGAATTATAGGCCTTTTTTTTGAGTGAGAGAGAGAGAGAGAGAGCGTGCTCACTATGTAGCCCAGGCTAGCCTCAAACTCACAGCCATTTCCTGCCTCAGCCTCCTGAGTACTGGGAGTGCATGAGTCACCACTCCTGGCTTATATATGTTTCATTATGAGGCATTTAAAAGGAAAAAAAAAAAAAAAAAAAAAAAAGAAATCCTGGACATGTAGCTAAATACTGTTTCTCTCCTCTTTTTCCACATTCAGCCTAAGGTTATAACACCAACCCCAGCTGTGCTGAATGACCAGCAGTTCTGAGTCTATCCTCCATAGCAATCTTAAACAAGGTCTGTGCCCCAGAAGCCATCTTCCTATATATAGGCCTTTGGAGGGGGAAAAGTATCCACAAAGCTTTAGGGGTGGGCTAGGTCTCAGCAGGGAGACAGGACAGCTTTGTCAGCCTGCCATGATCCCCTCCACTAATTTTGAGATCACAATAGATAGGGTCGAGTTCGTCTTTTCAAAAGCTCCTGTTCTGGAGATCCTAATATTCCCCTGGAGCAACTCCAGAGAAGAGAGCCTTACTTTCCTGTTTGGAGTCACATAGCCCTGGGCCCAATTAGTGGTTTCAGGGCCCTGTGTCTAAGAGAGTTTGTGGACCAATAAACAAAGAAGATCCTATTTACATGGCAGGAGGTTGGCTCTATAACCTTATACACTTCAACAAACTGGAGATGAAGCCCAGGGATTCATGCATATGAAGCAGGAGTGCTACCATCCCCAGTTCAGATAAAAAACTTTTTTTTAAATTTTTTAATTGATGGGGCTGGAGAGATGGCTCAGTGGTTAAGAACACTGACTGTTCTTAGAGAAGACCTGGGTTCAAATCCCAGCACCCACATGACAGCTAACAACTGTCCATAACTTCAGTTCCAGGGGATCTGACAGCCTCTTCTGTCCTCTGCAGGCATTACATGACATGGGTGCATTCACCCACATGCAGGCAATACACACATACACATAAAATAAAAATAATAAATAAAAAAATTTAAAAAAATTTTTTAATTGAATTTTTGTGTATTGCAAACAGAAAAATCATCTTTACACCCCCTTCCCCTTTGGTACCCTCCCATAGCACCCCCACTGGAGTTCATACATTCTGTCATTTGTGTTAAGGCCTATCTTATCATGTAAAGATCAGCTCTTCCTCACCCAGCAGTAATCAGCTACCAATAATTCTTCAGCTAAGATTGGGGCCTGCTGTTCATTTCCACAGTTCTGTACTGGGTATAAGTTTGCATGGGTCTTGTGCATGCTGACACCATCAGTCCCTCCTCAATTTTTCTTTTTTTTTTTTTTTGGTCTTTCTGAAACAGGGTCTCCCAGGACCCTGGAACTCACTATGTAAGCCAGGCTGGCCTCAAACTCATAGAGATCCACCTGCCTCTGCCTCTCAAGAGCTAGGATTAAAAGCGTATGCCACCACTCCCGGCCCCAAAATGTTATTTTTATTTTATGTGTATGAGGGTTTCTGGCTATGTGTATCTATGCACCCACAGAGGCCAGAAGAGAGCGTCTGATTCCCTGGAACTGGAGTTATAGCTACCATGATGATGCTGGGAACTGAACCTGGGTCCTCTGCAAGAGCATAAAGTGCTCTTATCTGCTGAGCCATCTCTCCAGCCCCAAACTTTTTTTCGGCTTGTAGTGCTAGCGTCCAACCTACAGTTTTTCTTGTGCTATGCAAGTGTTCTACCACTGAGGTGAATCCCCAGTAGTTAGTTTGTTGAGAGAAGATCTCACTATGAAGCCTTGGCTGGCCTTTAACTAGCTATGGAGTCCAGCTGGGTTCATACTCTAGAGTTCAAGATCATCTTCAGCTACATAGTGAATTCCAGGCCAGTTCTGGGATACACAAAGCCCTGTCTCAAACAACAACAATACAAGATGGCTGGATGGATGGTATCGGCACATCCCACCTAGCGCTACCTTTGGAAGGATGTGAATCCACCAAAAATGCCACTATTTTCTCTCCCTGGTAGGTTATGATGTGGGCATTGGTTGAAAGTTTGGTTTCTACTGTCAAGCCAGCCTATCTGCAGGTAATTGGCTCTGGCCCAATAGGTGCTGATACCTTTTAAAGTCTGTTTCCTTGTCTATCACAATAGCCTATTCCACAGCCTTATAGAGTCTAAATATGAGATGTTGAGGGTTAGGCAACAGCTACTTGCTCCTAATAAGTTCTCCATGATGTATCTACTATTAATCTTCTGTTGTTGTTGAATTTTCAGATAGGGTCCTGACTGGCCTTGGACTTGTGGAAATCCTCCTGTCTCAACCTCCCTATTGCTGGGATTAGCATGAATCACCATGTGGAGGCCAAAGGGCTGACATGAAGATGTCTTCCTCGATTGTTCTTCACCTTACTTTTTGAGTCTCTCACTTAACATGGAGCTTGCTGCTTTGGCTAGACTCGCTGTTCAGCAAACCCCTTCCTGCCCCAGTGCTGGGGCTATAAACATGTGTCACCGCCAGGTGTCTTATGTGAGTGCTCAGACCCTCATGGTTGTATAGAAAACACTCTACACAGTGAGTTATCTCCCTAGGTCCTGTTTAGTTAGACATTTTTATTTTTAGTGCTGATCAGTTTTTAAATTTTTTTTTATTTTTATAAACTATATGTATTAGGTTAAATTTAATAAGCAATAACAGTAAATCTTTTTTTTTTTATTTTGTATTTTTTTAGACAGGGTCTCCCTGTAGCCCCAGCTGACCTGGAACTTGCTATGTAGACCAGGCTGGCCTTGAACTCATAGAGATCAACCTACCTCTGCCTCCTGAGTGCTGAGACTAAAGGCATGCGCCACCATGCCCGACTGTAAATTTGTCTTTTATAGTTAGATCTTGAAGAAAAATTTAAATTATTTGAATAAAATTAAATGAAAATATAACTAGGAAAAATCCCTAGTCAACTTTTAGATAAATATTCTAAGGATTATGATAATCTTTCCATTGATTTTTTTTTTTTTTTAGTTTTCTAAGAATTTACAAGGTATTTTGCTCTCTTTTTCAAGGCTTAAAGACTGGCTCTGATTTGTATATTCTAAGAGGGAGGCAAACTGTCCACAGAGGCAAAGGGAAGAAGCAAGAAGAGAATAGAAGAAATTTGAGACAATCCACAGAAAAGCATGAGTTTGGCACAGGTAACAGTGACCACCAGGGGGCACTGCTTGCAGCTGCCACAGCTGGGAAATGGAACCCTTCCTAAAAGACAAACTCTTGCAATGAAAGGTAACTCATTCATGTTTACTAGGGCTCCCTCTCCCAGGGACCCCAGCTAAAAAGCTCCTCTCATCCGAAAGGAGAGATAAAAGGAGGCTCCCAGCTGTAAGTAGTCCATGTCTTACCTTTGGAGTCTTCTTTGGCCAACTGACCACAGGGACCCCAGTGATGGCTAGGCTGGGGTCGTCATCTGCATGTTCCTTCAGTACATTCTGTGGTCAAACAAAGGAGCCATATTAGCTGAAGGTGAAGGGGAGGTCTCTAAAGGGGGCAAACCTAACCCAGTGAAAAACTGTAAGCTCTCCACTAAACCAATGCCTGCCTATCACCATCTACTACTCAAGAGAAACCAAATTACCTAGGGTTATAAAACATACATCTTTCTTCTCCAAAAAATATTTTGCTTTGAGGAAGAATTCTGTTTGGAGCTCTGGCTTGCCTGGAACTTGCAAAGATCCTCCTGCCTCTACCTCCAGAGTGCTGGAATTATAGGCACAAACCACATTGCCCAACACCAAAAATGTATTTAAAAAAAACAAACCACAGGTCTCTGTCACTTCTAGGTACTTATTGCCTACAGATTCCACTTACAACACCAAACACTGGTCCAGAGTATCACAGACGCATACACAATCTAACTTACTGTGTATGTGTGTGTGTGTGTGTGTGTGTGTGGTCTATGTGTGTGGAATACCCGTGTTCAGAGGACTCAGAGGCCAAAGGAGGGCACTGGATGTCTTCCATGATCACACTCCACCTTATTCCTTTGAGACAGGATCTCCTAATGAAGCCAGAGCTCACGTCTTTCACTAGGCTGGCAGCTGTAAAGCACCAGCAGTCCTCATATATCTGCTTATCTCAGTGCTGGGGCATAGACATGTGCAGGATCACACACAGCTTTTACATAAGTGCTGGAATCCAAATTCCGGTTCTCTTGTTTGTGTAGAAAGCTTGAGCAGCACACATTCTTAACCACTGAGCCATCTCTATAGCCTAGTCTCACTTCTTACCAAGAACCTAGGGGAGGGTGGACATTAGCAGCTGAGAACCTCTAACGTCTTAAACTATGTACTCAAATAAGTCAGCCAGGCATGGTGACACATGCCTGCAATGCCAGAAGTTGGGAGGTGGAGGTGGAAGAACAGGAGTTCAAGGCCATCCTCAGAGAGCAGAGTCCTAGGATTCTGTTCTACGTCCACTGGGGTAGCACCCATGCCTTTAGAGCCTCTCTAAGCCTTGGTCATGCCAGCCATAAAAGAAGAACAACTCAGTGGAGTGGCATCTTACACTTGGATGAGGTTCTAAAGTTGCCATGCACAAAACCAGAACCTGGCAAGAGTCAGAATCATCCTTAAAAACCTGCAAATTGGCCAGGTGTGGTGGTGCACGCCTTTAGTCCCAGCACTCGGGAGGCAGAGGCAGGTGGATCTCTCTATGAGTTCAAGGCCAGCCTGGTCTACATAGTGAGTTCCAGGACAGCTGGGGCTACAGGGAGACCCTGTCTCAAAAAGACCAAAAAAAAACCCCTGCAAATTATTCACAAAGGAATGAACTGTGTGGCATGCGGGAGACTCAACCTAATACGTCCAATATAGCTGATTTTTCTGCCGCATTTAGTCAGATGGCTGGCTAATAGTATTCTTTCAGTGACATTTAAGAACACTCACTCAGGAACACTTAACAGGCAAAGCAAAAAGAGCTCAAAAGATACATGTGGGTTAAGATTACTTTTTTGGGGGGGGGACACTAAAGTCGTGCGCCACCACACCTGGCATAAAATAACCTTTTTTTTAAGCATTTATTTCCTGTTTATTAAGTGTGTGTGTGTGTGTGTGTGTGTGTGTGTGTGTGTACATGCGCACATACCACAGAATGAATGTAGAAGTCAGAGGACAACTTTTGTGGAGTAGGTCTCTCCTTCAATCTTTATGTGGGTTCTGGGGATCAAACTCATGTTATTAGGCTTGTGTGGCAAGTACTTTTACCTATTGGGCCATCTCACTAGCCCTAAAGATTATTTAAATGCACTTTCTCTAATCCACTTCACCAGACAGGACTCCGATCCACTTCTAATGTACTCTAATTATTGTACTATTTTTTTAAATATCATTTGGTTGCTTGATTTTCCAGGATGTGCCTATCACCCCAAAGCAGCTTGCAGAAGTCTCTCAGCTCCTCAGAGAAAGTAGCAAATAGCACAAAAGTCAGTCTGGCTGTCTGGGTTCAAATTCCTGCCCTGGCCCAGTGAGCTTTCTCAAAGTCCCACAACGCTGACAATGATAAATGAAGGCCAGTATAACATATCTTGACTGGCTCTGCTATGGTTTAATTGAGAAAAGTCTCCTATAAGTTCATGTGTTTCAATCCCCAGCTGGTAGCACTATTTTGGGAGATTATAGGACCACATGGCAAAGACAGGGCCAGAGGGGTGAGCTGGAGGGTTCTAAGTGGACACAAGTGGACAGAATTTCCTGCCTGAGCTCTCTGTGCTTCCTGTCTACTGGCAAGATGTGATAATCTGTGCCAGAAGTTTCCATCGCCCTGCTTCCCTGCCATGATGTTCTGATAGTCCCTGAAAACTACAAACCAGTTGCTTCTGTCAGGTATTTTGTCCCAACAAGAAAAAGTAACTACAAAACTGCCAGACACCCAAAGCCTGGCATAGTAAGTAACCGGAAGTAAGCTTCCAGTAAATAAAGCTGCAGATTCCCAAAGTAGGACATGCTAAAAAATACCTGACCAGGGCCTCCCACAAACTGCCAAGGTCATAACAAACAAAGGAAATCTGGGGTTGGAAAGATGGGATGGTTCAGGCAGCTAAGAGAATTTGCTGCTCTTGCAGAGGACCTGGGTTCAGTTTCCAGCACCTACATGGCGACTCCCATTCATCTATATGTCCAGTTCCAGGGGTTCTATTGCCCTCTCTGGGCGCCACATACACGTAAAAAACTCATACATATAATAAAATACAATAATAATGGTAGTTCTTGCAGAAGACCAGGGTTCGAATCCTACCACCCACATGGCAGCTAACTGTCCGCAACTCCAGTTCCAGGGGATCCGACAGCCTCTTCTGTCCTCCACCAGCACTGCAGAACACGAGTGCACTTACATACACACAGCAATACACTCATACACATAAAATAAAAATATTAAATAAAATATTAAAAAATAGTAATGATGAATTTTTTTGGTCTTTTTGAGCCAGGGTCTCCCTGTAGCCCTAGCTGTCCTGGAACTCACTATGTAGACCAGGATGGCCTTGAACTCAGAAAGATCTGCCTGTCTTTGCCTCCCAAGTACTGGGACTAAAGGCGTGCACTGCCATGCCCAGCTGTTTTTTGATTTTTAATTATGTGTGCGCACACACACGCATGTACATGAGTACGTTCATATGAGTGCAGGTACCTGTGGGGGCCAGAAGAGGGCATCAGATCCCCTGGAGCCAGAATAAGGTTGTAAACTACCTGGTGTGGGTGCTGGGAACTGAACCCTGATCATCTCATCTATAAGAGCAGCAATTTCTCTCAACTGCTGAATTACCTCTCCTCACTTATTGTTTGAAGCGGGGTCTCTCACTGAATCAGAAGCTCCCTAATTCAGTTCGACTGGCTGACAAGTGAGCCTCAGGGATCCTCCTGTCTCAGCCTCCCCTGTACTGGGATTACAATTGCATTTGACTTTTTTTTTTGTGGGTTCTGGGGGACTGAATTCGTTCAGGTCCTGATACTTGCAAGCACTTTAAATGGAGCCTTCTCCCCAGGCCTGTATCATTTTTTGCTATTGTATTGTCTTTTTTTTTTTAAAGACAAGGTCTCATATAGTTGATGATGAACTTGAACTTCTGATCCTTCTGCTCCCACCTCCCAAGAGCTGAGATTACATGTGTATACCACATATGGTTTATACATTTTTATTTATTTATTTATTTATTTATTTATTTTTGAGACAGGTCTCCCTGCAGCCCCAGCTATCCTGGAACTCACCACGTAGACCAGGCTGGCTGGCCTTGAACTCACAGAGGTCTGCCTGCTTCTGCCTCCCAAGTGCTGGGATTAAAGGCGTGCACCACCACACCCAGCTACATTTTTAAATTTTATTTATTATTTTGTATTTTGTATTTTTGAGACAGGATCTCTGTAGTCCCAGTTGGCCTGGAACTCGCTATGTAAACCAGACTGGCCTTGAACTCACAGAAATCCACCTGCCTCTGCCTCCCATACGACTAAAGGTGTATGCCACCACACCCAGCTGGTTTATATATTTTAAATAATTAATATATTTTATTTGTTTTGTTTTTTGGATGGCTTATTTTCTTGGGTTTTGTTTTGATTTTTCTCTTTTTTTTTTTTTAATTTTGTTTTGGTTTTTAGAGACAGGGTCTCGCTGTGCAGCCCCGGCTGTCCTGGAACTCACTATATAGACCAGAACTCAGAAATCCAGCCTCCAAAGTGCTGGGATTAAAGGTGTTCATCCCCATACCCAGGCTCTGGTTTTTTCTTGAGACAGGGTCTAGCTATGTATCCCTGCTTATCCTGAAGTCTACTATATAGACCAGGCTAGCCTCTGCCTCCCAAGTGTTGGGATTAAAGGCCTGTGCTACTTTGCTGGCTAAACATTTTAAAGTTTTCTTCAAGGTGCCCTTGTGTCCTGAACCTCACACACTAAAGAAAGTCAGGTTCCCATGTGTGCTCCTCTCTGGCCACCAGGAAGCACCCTGGGCTCTATCATTCCAGAAAGTTTTTCATTTGTAAAGGTAAAAATGCAGGGAAGGCATATCCTAATGGGAGATTTTGCCTCTGAGAAATAAATTGTGCTGGAGGGAATTATGTCACTGGCTTCCTTAGGCACTGCCTGAATCTATAGATTCCTTGAGCTGCTGAAAGCACAGACAAAAGACTGGATGTCTACAACAGCTCAGTTCCCTAAGGCTTACACCCCATTAGTCTGTGACCCTGGCAAGCCCAGGGGAGGCTTCCTGCACAAGGATGGAATCACAAGGCCCTTTCTGCTGGAAACTGCCCTATGTGTGATCTACCAAGAAAGCCACAGACAATGGCAGGCTGGACCTTGGCTCCCCCTCATGCCAACCTCTCTAAGAACTTAAGTAGTTTAACAACAGATTCCGGCTACACTGCACCCCAGGGTAGAATGTTAATCATCTGAAGCCCTATGTATGTGATGACTAAAAATACCACCACTAACAAGGCAGAGGCATGTATTAGGACAGCACCAATAGAGGCTGATAAAAGGGAGAGCAAGGAGACCAGGACTACTGCTCTGTGGGACCCAGCAAATCCTGGGGGACCCTGTCCTATAGGTTCAGATCCAGGTGTCAGTGCACTTGGGTATCTGGATACTCCCCTTCCATTTTTGCCCAAACAACTAGTCATCCATAGTGGATTGCACTGTGACTTAATCCCCATTGGGGGCGGGTTTCAACTCTTAACCCTAACCTCCAATACATGTGAATAGGGATTTCCAACCATCCTTGAAAAAGAGGTCTTTGCAAATGTAAGGTAGGCACATAAATTCAATGGCTATGTGTACCAGGTGTGGCTTGCCTGGATATCTGGCACTGAGTTTCTTGCCCTTCCCCCAATCCCTCCTCCCCCCACTCTCCTTCATTCTCCTGAGGTTGTATAGGCAGAGGACAGAGAGAGATACATGACTTGTTCTGAAGCCCCTAAACCCCCCTCCATTCACTTCCTGCCTTTGGCTCCTTTAAAGTAGGCAAGGGTGTTATCATTTTACAAAGCCAATAGGAGGTAGGAGGTGGATGTTCAAGATCTTGGGGCTAACTTCCAGTAACACACACACACACACACACACACACACACACACACACACACACTCTGTATGCCAGTGCTACAAGTCTGGATTCTAAATCTTTCATTGTTTTTACAAATCAGTAACACCAGAAAGGGGTAGCTTTAAAAAAGTGACTCGGGGGCTGGAGAGATGGCTCAGTGGTTAAGAGCACTGACTGCTCAGGCAGAGGACCCGGGTTCGATTTCCAGCACCCACATGGTGGCTACGAACCATCCTTAACTCCAGTTCCAGGGGAATTCAAAGCCCTCTTCTGATCTCCACAGCATTGCATGACACAGGTGCACTCACACACTGCAGGCAATGCACTCATACACATAAAATAAAAAATAATAATAATAAATAAAAACTTTTTAAAAAGTGACTGGGATCCATGGTGGGAAATGTGAAAGACCCCAATGGAGAAAAGCCCTGCACACTCTCCACACCATGAGTTCACAAGCTCTTATACATGACCAAACACTAGACTGTTTTCATTCCAAGGTGTCTGAAATAACAGTATCAGTTCTAGGCTAAGGCTTCACCTGTGTGGAGTTTGACATACAGATGGAGCCTAGTCCCATTTTACTGTGTTCAACAAGAACACCCGCTGGATAATGGGCAGCACAGGGGTTCCAACCTGACTTCAGAACTGTCCTGACAGATAAATGACATCGTTTGGACAATGTACTCTAAATTTAAGATTTTCTTTCCTATTATGTTTAGAGTTTGATGCCAGAACAATATAACTGATCTCAATTTGGTTGTTAAGAAAAAATACTTGGCCAGGCACAATGGCTCCTGACCCTTGGGAGGCTGAGGCAGTAGGATTACAAGATCAGGGCCAGCTTGAACTACATGGCAGGTTTCAGGTCAGCTTGAGCTAAAGAGTGAGACAGTCTCAAAAAAAGGGAAAGAAATAGAGATAGGGAAGAAATAAAAGGAAAGGATAAGAAAATAAGGAAGGGAGGAGGGAGGGAAGAAGTAGAGAGGGAGGGAGGAAAAATGATACTTCGAACTTGATTCTTTTATCTTTCAGCCCCATAATTCTATTGCAGCACCATAATTCCATGCAATTAAAAAGGTAGATGTCTATAGTGAGCCAGCATCTCTATCCATGGTAACACTATAATAGCCAAAAGAGCATGGAATCTCCGGGCGTGGAGGCAGGTGGATCTCTGTGAGTTCAAGGCCAGCCTGGTCTATATAGTGAGTTCCAGGACGGCTGGGCTACAGGGAGACCCTGTCTCAAAAAGACCAAAAAAAAAAAAAAAAAAAGAGCATGAAATCATGGGAAGGAGGGCATGACATTATCTTAGTTCATGAGTCTGTACTTCGCATGCTCATAGAAGCAGCCATAGAATCATCTCAGAGAGGGACATGACAATCCTTCAGTTTTGGCAGTCTCTGTCCTCTTAAGTTGAAGCCCCTCACGAGCTTGCCAGCTGTTTGCTAGTCACTTAGAATTGATTTGAGGACTACACTCACTCTCAAATAGCCACATGCCCAACTTCCTCAGCATCAAGAGCCACAGCTCTCTCCAAGTTCTAGATGACAACAGAGATGCTTCTAGGGATGGCTTGCAAGGTGATCCCATCTTACTGTGAATTATTTCATCCCACAGTCATTATCAATCATGGTGTCCCCAGAAATTCATGTGCATGGAGACCCTTGGGATCCAACTCTGAGGGTGGTGTCCACAGATTTAATCAAGCTGCTATGAGGCTCTGCTGGATTAGGCTGGGCCTGAATCCAGTGACTGGCTTTCTCCCTAACAACACAGAAAGCCAGCCATTGACGATCAAGATCAATCTTACCCATGAGTAGAGATGGGGATAATGCAATTACAAGCTAAGCAATGCCAAGGACTACCAGTAGCCACCAGAAGCAGGAGTCAAGGAAGGATCCTTCCCTAGAGCCTTAGGAGAGAATATGGCTCTGAACATACCTTGATTTCAGACTTGTAGTCTCCAGACCCAAGACATGATGACTTTCAGAATTTTTTTTTTTTGGGGGGGGGTCTCACTATGTATCTCCAGAACTCATTATATAGACCAACTTGGCCTCCAACTCATAGAACTCTTCCTTCCTCTGCCTCCCAAGTGCTGGGATTAAAGGTATATGCCACCAGGTCTGTCTGAACTTTCTGATGTTTAAACAACCTAATTTATGAAAAAAAAATGCAGATGGTAACTGTTCCCCTAAAAAGAGGTAAGTACTGGGCTGGAGAGATGGCTCAGCGGTTAAGAACACAGGCTGTTCTTGCAGAAGATCCAAGTTCAAATCCCAGCACCCATATGGCAGCTAACAACTATCGATAACTCCAGTTCCAGGGGATCCAATAGCCTCTTCTGTCCCCTTCTGTCAGGCATTGCATGACACAGGTAAACTTACCTACGTGCAGGCAATACACACATACACGAAAAATAAAAATAATAAATAAAGTATTTAAAAAAAAAAAAAAAAGATGAGTACTGGGCAAAGGGTGTACTTGTGGAGGTCAGAGGTTAAATCATGTCACTTCTCTCCATCCACCATGCGAGTCCTCAGGTCATCAGTCTTGGAAGCAAGTGCCTTTACTTGTTGAGCCATTTGAGCACCCAAGATTTTATTTATTTTTGCTATGGTTTCCCCCCCCCCCCCCAGTGTCTCCCTGTAGCACCAGGTGGCCTGGAACTCGCTACGTGGACCAGGCTGGCCTCAAACATAGAAATGAGCCTACCTTTGTCTCCCCAGTGCTAGGATTAAAGGTATATGCCTTTTTTTCTTTTTTTGTGGTCTTTTTTGATACAGGGTCTCCCTGTAGCCCCAGCTGGCCTAGAGCTCACTATGTAGACCAGGCTGGCCTTGAACTCACAGAGATCCACCTGCCTCTGCCTCCCGAGTGCTGGGACTAAAGGTGTGCGCCACCACACCAGGCTAGGTCTATGCCTTTAATCCAAGCCTAGCTAAGATTTTGTTTTTAATTATGTGTGTATGTGTGTGTGTCTACATGTGGTAAGTTCACATTAGTACACATGCCCTTGGAGGGCAGAAGAGGATGTTGGATCCCCTGGAGCTGGTGTTATAGGTGATCAAGACCTGAAATGGGTGCTGGGAGCTGAGCTCAGGTTCTCCGCAAGAATAATATGTGCTCTTAACCACTGAGCTATCTCTTTAGCCCCTCATTTCCATTTTAATGAAATATTGAAGTACTCAGAATGACCAAGGAACCAGAGAATCTGGACACAACATACCTTGTCCACTCTGTTTTACATACCAGAGTTAAACAGAAGGGAGAATGACCTATCCAAGGTCATTTGGTAAGTACACAGTAGAAGTTTAAGTTGAACTCAAGAATCTCCTATGTCTTGATTTCTTCTGCTTCCATCCTGTACAGGCCAACTACCTGATAGCTCTATCAGAAGGAAGTCTCTGGTAAATTGGTAGAGCGCTTGCCTAGCATGCACAAAGCCCTGGGTTCAATTCCTAGCACTGCATGAACAGAGTATGGTGGCACGTGCTTGTAATCCTAACACTTGGGAGATAAAAGCAAGAGGATCAAGACTTCAAGGTCATCCTCAGCTACATATCGAATCTGAGACCAGCCTAGCCCAGGATCCATGAGGCTCTCTGTCTCAAAATACAATCATTTAAAAAGGGCATCTCTGAAAACACCTAGTGTCAACTCCATGGAGATCTCCAAAAACGATGATGGGAATGGCTTTAGACTCAAAGAATGCTGCAACCTCCTTTCTTTTCACAAACCAAATGAAGTAAGATGGTCATTCAACTAGAATCCAAATAAAAACCCAGCCAGACAAGCCACAGAGGCACTGTCCTCAGCATGTCCAGTGAGCCTCATGCAAGAGGTGCTAGGTTCTGCATTTTGTCTACGCCCTTGCCTTGCCAGGCCTTCATACCAGCCAGGTGGCCAGCATGAACCCAGTCTCAGACAGCAATTGATAATGAGAAGAAAAGAGTAGAAGGGGTCACCTCTCATACCTAGAAAGGAATATGGCCAGTCAAGAACCAGGAACACTACCCAAAAACATCACACACAGGGATGCTTTTTAAAGTAAAAAAAGCATTGCAGAGCCAGGCGTGGTGTCCCACAGCTTTGTTCCCAGTACTCAGAAAGCAGGGGCAGGTGGATCTCTGAGAGTTCAAGGCCAGTCTGGTCTACATAGTGAGTTCTAGGACAGCCGGGGCTACAGGGAAACCCTCAAAAAAAAAAAAAAAAAAAAAAAAAAAAAAAAAAAAAAAAAAAAGAAGCAAATTTCCTTTCCAGATAAATGCATTTTTAAACCATTTATAATATATTGGGGACTTGACACTATTAGTTTGATGGATAAACATTGAAAAAGCAGTGTACCCATGCAAACTCAACATATAGCTGCCTAAAGAAGACTTGTATAACAACACCACCAGCTGACACACCAATGTGAATGGAGAAATTTCACATCTTCTAGATGAAGAGTTACAGGCAGTCAATGGCTGCTGAGGCGGGGAGAATCAGTGTTCTCTAGGGAGGAATTAGTTTCCTGACAGGTTATCCAATCCCAGGTACTCAGCTCTAAACGCATGTATACACTAGCAACACTAAATAGATTCAGTAAGTTGTGAGTATGAGGTGTGTTTGTGTATCTGTGTGTAATATATCAATTAAAGGAGAAAAAGTCATGAAATTGAGAGGGAGCAGGGAGGCACAGGAGGAGTCGGTGTGGGGAGAGGGACAAGTGGAAAGGATATTGATACAGTGCTTTTGTATGAAATTCTCAAAAATTCAAAAATTTAATTATAAAAAAGCCACATGACAGAATCCTACCATTTCCTTTAGGAAAGGAAACATCAAAAAATGGATGTAGAAATGGATGTGGGGCAAAGAACCTCACACGTGTGATGCTCTGGGTTTCATCCAGTACCTCAAAAATAAACAAATAAAGGTGAGGTACACCTGGACTAGTGACTCTTCTGTTCAATGTTTCCCTTTCCTGCTGGTCTCTGACAGGCTACCTGACTGGGGTGTCCTCCCTGTTCTGGTCCACCCCAGCCCTAGCCCACTCTGACCTCCTCCCCCCAAAACTTTAACCCTGGTGCCTGAACTCTTTTATGGCAGAGCAGTGACAATATTTTTAAGAGATTTGGGGTGGGGGGTCTTTTTTTTTTTTGAGACAGGGTCTCCCTGTAGCCCCAGTTGGCCTGGAACTCACTATAAAGACCGGGCTGGCCTCAAACTCACAGAGATTCACGTGTCTCTGCCTCCCAAGTGCTGGGATTAAAGGCGGACACCACCATGCCTGGCAACAATATTTTTATAATCCAGGACCAGCACAATGTTGCCTAAACAAACTACCAATTTCTGAGGAAGAAACCTCAATTTCCAACCCTGGAAGGCAGAGTGTGCCGCTGGCCTATTCAGACACTGGAGCTAGAGGTCTACATGCCTCACAGCCTCATACTACAGTCTTAGCAATGCTGCAGGAGGCAGTTGAACACAGTACCTGGCAGGCACCCTGGCATCTCTCCCTGATCCTTATCCCAGCTCTGCCATCTACTTGCTTTGTGACCTCAGGGAGGGCTCATAGCCTCAGGCTGCTATATTGTGCCCCCATTCAATAGCCATGGAGAAGGGCACAGGGAGGTACGAGTAGCTCACATGACACAGTTACATGCTTCAGGGAACCAACCCAGAACAGCATGGCTCCCTGAACAAGAGGCAGAAGTTTGTCTCCTAAACCCAACAAAGCACGGCTGCGGCACACAGAAAACACTCGTAGCAAAGCCTTCAGATTCCAAGTAGCAACAAAAAAGTTGCTGTCACCCACAGAGATAACCTTGACCCAGAGGTCCCTCTGCAGCTTGCCTAGATAGTGCCCGACCCCCAGCACCTGAACCAACCAACCCCAGAACAGCCACCTGGAGCCCCATCCTTACCCTCTTACCTACCTTCACACCCTCCAGCAGGGCCTGGGGGTCTTCAATGCCCTCGGGGACACACTTTTTGTTCTCTGGGAGAGATTCAAGTTTCTCTACCAGGGCTTTCAGACCCTTCAGTTCAAACTCAGTGAGATGGGTCCACTTGGTAGAGACCTCAGTGGTAGGGGAGCCTGAGGGCGTCTTGGGGTAATCTACGGGCATTGCCGTGGACTTAATGCTTTCTTCCGACTCGTTGGACAAAGTCCTCTTGAGGAACTTCGTGGAAGAGGCTTTGGGCTTCTTTCCTGGGTTCTCCTGATCCTCAGAGGGGATACTGGTGGGTAAGGCAGGGCCATCGGTGGGTGGTTTGGGTGTCTTATCTGTACCACCCCCCTCCTCTTCCTTCTCCTCCTCCTCCTGGGGCTGTTGCTCACAGGATTCCTCCTCCATCTCCAACCAGGAATCGGATGAGAAGCCGTCTATGCTGGCTTTTCTCGGGGCATCTGTGGGGAATCATAAGACACAGCTATGATCACTTAACCCCTGCTGGAAGTTCTGTAGACTCCATTCACACCCCTCACTGCAGAGAGCAAGGATCTGGCTAGCCTAATGGTCCAGGCCTCCTGGCCTGTAGAAAGTCTACAGTCAGTCATGCACAGAGTTCCAACTCTGCTTTTCCCAGCTCTGTGCACCTACACAGGTTGCTTTACCATTCAGAATATACCTGGCATTTTACCATATGTATAAAAACCAGTCAAGGGTAGGTGAGATGGCTCAGTGAGTAAAGTCATTTGCTACCAATTCTGAGGACCTAAGTTCAATTCCCATGACACACATGGTGGAATGAAAGAACTCATGCAAGTTTTCCTCTGACCTAAACATGCAGTGTGGCAGTCCCATGTGCATATATTCACACACACACACACACACACACACACACACACACTAAGTATAATTTTAAAAAAAACTTTAGAGCTGGATATAGTGGCACACACCAGCACTTGGGAGGCAAAGGCAGGTGGAGCTCTATGAGATGGAGGCCAGCCTGGTTTACATAGTAAGTTCCAGATTAGCTGGGGCTACAGGGAGACCCTGTCTTAAAAAAAAAAAAAAAAAAACACAATAACATAAAAATCCGTCACAAATATTATAGGATTCTATTCACATGAAATATTCCTAACAGTACAGAAACCCATAAAGACAGAAAGTAGACTGGTAGTTGCCAAGGGCCGGGGAGTAAGGAGAGATAAGATGACAGCTTAGGGGACGGATTTTTTTGAGGGGAGTGATGAAAATGTTCTCAAATTGATAATTCAGTGAATAAACTGAAATTTACTGAATTATCCACTTTTTTGTGGGGAGGATTAATAGGGGTAAAATATAAAATAGTCTTGCTATGTAGCCCTGACTGGCCACAAACTTGCAGATGTCTTCCCTCCTCAGCCTCCTGAATGCTGTGATTATAGGCATGTGTCACTATGCTTGGACCTAGTTATCACTTTGAGTGGATATGATATGTGAACTATATCCAAGTAGTTTTAAATTTCTATTTATCGTTTTGGAGACAGAGTCTTACTATGTAGAGCAGGTGGACCTTGAACTCAGAGATCCACCTCCCTCTGCCTCCTGAGTGCAAGCCCGACTGCAGAGGCACATTTCTTTTTTTTTTTTTTCCTCAATATTTTATTTTTTTTTCATTTTATGTATATTCATGTATTGCCTGCACATAGGTAAGTGCACCCATGTCTTGCAGTGCCCACAGAGGACAGAAGAGGCTGTCGGATCCCCTGGGACTGGAGCTACAGACAGTTGTTAGCTGCCATGTGGGTGCTGGGATTCGAACCCGGGTCCTCTGCAAGAACAGCCAGTGTTCTTAACCACTGAGCCATCTCTCCAGCCCCCCAATAGAGCTTTTTTAAAGGTGGGGACATAGCACAGTGGTAGAGTCTTCTCAACACATGGGAGGCAGAGGCAGGTGAATTTCTGTGAGATTGAGGCCAACCTAGTATAGTGAGTTCCAGACCAGCTGGGGCTATGAGACCCTGTCTCAAAAGACCAAAAAAAGGGCTGGAGAGATGGCTCAGTGGTTAAGAACACTGGTTGTTCTTGCAGAAGACCCGGGTTCGAATCCCAGCACCCACATGGCAGCTAACAACTGTCTGTAACTCCAGTCCCAGGGGATCCAATACTTTCTTCTGACCTCTGCGGGCACTGCACGACACAGGTGCACTTACTTATGTGCAGGCAATACATGCATACACATAAAATAAAAATAATAAAGTTAAAAAAAAAATAAGGCCAAAAAAAAAGTATGTATAAGGCAGGAGATGTAATTCAGTTGGTAGTGACTGCCTCGTACGCACAAAGCTCTGGGTTCAATTCCTGGCACCATATAAACCAGTATAGTGGCAAATATCTTAAATCTCAGCACTGGGGAGATAGAGGCAAGAGCCTTGCTACATAGGGAATTTCAGGCCAGCTGGGGCTACCTAGCAAGACTCTTTCTAAAAAGACTCCAGCAAAACATTGGTTCAGAAACCCTGAGATCACAAAAGAAAAGTCCAAATGAAAGGAAGGAAAAACGACTAAATAGGGGTGGGGAAAGAGATTTAAACGCTGGAAACTACAGACGAAATCACACATACACTAAATATGAAATGGACCAATCTCATGTTTGCATCTTTTTTGTTGTTGTTGTTTTTTAAAAAATATTTTATTTATTTTTTTATTTTATGTGTGTGTATTGCCTGCATGTAGGTAGGTGCACCTGTGTCGTGCAATGGCCACAGAGGTCAGAAGAGGCTGTCGAATCCCCTGGGACTGGAGTTACAGACAGTTGTTAGCAGCCATGTGGGTGCTAGGATTCGAACCCAGATCTTCTGCAAGAACAGTCAGTGTTCTTAACCACCGAGCCACATCTCCAGCCCCACATCTTGTTTTTTAAAAACATTTCATTTATTATTTTTATTTTATGTATATGAGTGTATTGCCTACATGTATGTAAGTGCACCCATGTTGTGCAATACCTGCAGAGGTCAGAAGAGGGTGTCAGGTTCCCCTGGAATTGGAGTTATGCATGGTTGCTAGTTGCCATGTGGGTGCTGGGAATTGAACCTGGGTCTTCTGTAAGAGCAGCCAGTGCTCTTAACTGCTGAGCCATATCTCCAGTCCCATGTTTGTATCTTGTGATAATACATAACATCAGTTAAAACCCCTCTGAACTACCAGCTCCTGGACACAGAGATGAAGAATCCATCGTTCCTACACACTGCTCAGGGTTCACTGTCACTGCCAGATGCAACCTCGGGGTAGAGACATCTATGAGTCACGAGACTGGTGGTGGTGAGTTCCTTTAAAAAAATTATTTTTTATCATATGTATATGAATATTTGCTTACATGTATGTATGTGCACCATGTGTGTACAATGCTCATGGAGGCCAGAAGAGGGCATTGGGTCCCCTGGAACTAGAGTTACCATGTGGGTGCTGGCAACCAAACCCAGGACCCCTGCAAGAGCAGTCAGTGTTCTTAACCAATGAGCCATCTCTCCAGCCCCTCTTGGTGTCCCTTTAAGTACCCTCAGCAGGAGAGCACACTACAGCTGAGGCTCTAAGCATTTTCCCTGCCTCAGAAACCCACTGCTTCTCCAAGCCTATTTTGCCAACTCTAGCCACCCCTCCCATAGGTGTAAAGCAGGCCTAGGTGGTAGGGACTGGCTACATCATACAGACCTGCTCCTGTGGGAATAAAAACCCAACTTCTGGGTGTTGTAAGAAAAATCAGCTGGTAACTACAAAGCAACCAAAAAGAGCCTCAATTCTTTGTTCTATGGGATGGTTCCGTTTTAGCAACCATAGTGGTGACAAGCTCCTCCATGCATTTGTACAGTCATTGGGGACAAGTGATAACTGTTATTGAGGGCTACAAGCTCCTTTTCTTGGCTTCTGTGCTACAGATGGGAGGTTCATAAGCATGGCTTCCCCATGAGGGGGGTCTCTAGGACTCTGTCCAGCACTCTGGCTCAAAAGAATCCCTGGGACCCAGGATCACCCACAGGCTCCATGAAAAGGAATTCTGTGCTGGCTGAGTGGCTACTTCTGGGCTCAGTGCAGGTCACTCACCAATAAGCATTGATTCTCTCTGGTATTCCTGAGTGAGGTAGGAGCGCTGGGTCACACAGTACACGTATCTCTCCAAGACATACCAGCACATCTCATAGTAGAAAGGGTAGCGGAACTTGGGCTGAACCTGAAAGCAAAAAGCAGGCAGGCAGAGATCAGTTTCCAAGGACAATGGGGAGAGACATGGTAGGGTGGTAGGTTCCCTGAGGCAGAGGTCATCATCATCTTAGCAAGAGCACAAATGGCAGAAGGGAAAAATGGGAGGTGTCACTGGCAGGAAGGCAAGAGGGAGGCCCGGAAGGTGCGGGGTGCCAGCAGCATGCACAGATGAGGCAGAGGAGAGGCCTGTGTGAGGGCATCACTTCATTCGTCCCTGAGCTACCTGCCCTGAAAGATAAACAAGGTCCACTGTATGCTTCTGTGAGATGCAGGAAAACAGAGTTCTCCCCTGACCTGCTGCCAGCACCATGGATACCTGCAATTGGGAGCTGTAACAGACACACACTCCTTATTCTAGAATACTCTTGCATGGACTGCTGTCTCTCCCATCCTCTTGAAAAGCAGAAGTCCACCTGAAAATCCTTACCCATCAGCAGACAGGCTACCAAACATCTTCCTGTACTCTGGGAAGAAGGCCAGGAAGGGAGGACCTCAGGATGGGAATGTGATCTCAGCTACCTCCAAAGGTAGGCTTGCTACCTCAGAAGTATCCTGCTCCCCCTCACAAACAGTTGCAACACCTCCCTGTGTTCCACCAAGGGCTCCCCAGGACATAAGTCCCTAATGTGATCAAGGTGAGTGAGACATCCTGTCATCAGGGGACACACCTGAGTCTGGAGGCAGAGTCTAACGGAGAGCTCCTCTTGGCCATTTCTTACAGATGAAGAAGCAAACACAGAGGCACATCTATGAAAATGTCTGGACCCCAAGGAAATTCTGATGGATGGTAGTGCAGGGGCTATACAGGGGAACTAACAGTGAAGGAAGGAAAAGGGTAATACCATCACCCTGGCATCAGTATGGAGGAACCTTCTAGAAGCTGCATCCTGAGTGGGCAAGAGGGCAGTGAGGATGTGGTAGGGTGCCCTGGTCTCACGCCATAGAACTGCACAGTGAATCTTGCACATTCATACACACCTGCTCAGTTCTCTTTCTCTTTTGCCAAGGGTGTGTCTATGAAGGTCAGAGACCCCCTCCTGACTTTTCCCATCCTTCAGCAAGCATTCCCAACTCCTAGCTGCCCCTTCTCTGCTAACAGTATGCCATGACATGGTACCTTTGGGACAAAGATAAATAAAAACAGACCCAAGTTCTCCATTGCCTAAAATACATTTTCCTGTTATTGTCTAAGTGCCCAATTGGAAAAGCCTCCGGTCCTGTCTTGATTCCTCATCTACTTCTGCTAACTTGTTTTTCACCTTTTGGGCTCTTTTCCCCATTTCCAGGGCTTCACCTCTTCTACCTGTGCACTGGGTCCATTTGATCTCCCTGCCTCTGGCGGATGACGTGCTTAGGAATGAGATCATGGTCGCCGCATGCTTTCCAGCTCCTTGGGGGAGATGCATGAAGTTGGGATCATAATCGAGCGTTTTCCTTGGCTCCAGCTACTTTCTGAGAAGCCCAGTTTCACTTCTGGGGTACTGTGACTTTTTTTCATAATTACTGATCAGAGTCCCCTGGAGTTTATGAAAGAGGGGGGCTTTGAGTATGAAGCACACCCTGACCTCCTGTGAAGAAGTGACTGGGGGAAGGGGCTCAGCCCCACCCCTATTCCAGAGAAAGGGCCAAATGATTTTGAAACAAATTGCCAATCCCTCAATTGCAAGCTGAGGAAAACAGACCCTCATTCACAACTCCCAACAGTAGACTTGACTGATAAAACACTTTGATCTTCATTTTGACTTTTCGAATTTTTGGACACTATACAGTCTACTACACCACTGATGGGCATTGTGACACCCAAGAATCCTAGATTGGGGGGAAAATTGGAGAGGGGGGCTGCATTTCAGGAGAGGAAGACAAATCTCCCCTCTTTGTTGCTGAACCCAAGGGAAACTAGCCGGGTGAAAACAAATGCTAATGAAGGAATTCAGTCTTTTTTTTTTTTTTTAATTTTTTTTTCCAAGAGAGGATTGCAGGAAACAAAATTTGCAAAAATTGACTTACAAACAGGTTGTCGCCTTCCACCCTTCGCCTTCAAAAGGTTTCAGCCACATGCCTGGGAACATTAAACACACGATTGCTCAATATTATTTGGTGACAAACCTGGAGCCTCACCAAATTGAGTTGTTAACCGACCTCTGTCCAAAACAAAGGCAAGGCAGTCACAAAGCAGGCCCTGCTGGCAGCCTCGAGGACCGTTAATCAACAGTGGATCTCAAGGGTTCAATTTGAGTTCCAAGGGCCCATTTGAGTGGCACCTGGCCTGAGCCCTTCCTCAGAGGCACAAGTCATCCAAGAACTAAACAGCCTTTGGAAGAGAGCTGAGGAGGTCTCTGTTCACCTAGAACACCCAGGTCTTAAGAATCGGAAAAATGAAAACATGAGCGTGGGTGGAAGCACCTCAAAATTTTTCTCCTGGAAAAAAAAAAAAAATCAATGGAAAAAATAAAAATCCAATGGTAGGGGGAGGGGAGAGGGAAGGTAAATTATTTGCAATTTCCAAACAGATTCACTGGCTGTGAAAGGAGGGAGGAACAGGGGTGCCGGCATTACCTTTTCTGGGAAAGCTGTTTTCACTAGAGCCATTAAGGAAAAAAAAGATAAGCATAAGAAAAACAGCAGTTTGATGAGTGATCATTTGGACCTTCCTACTCTTTCTTAGCTAGCTGCAGTAAAAGGCATGTGATTGTTGTGACAGAATCTTAAAGGAAGCATGAAGCAATTCACTCTGATCAAGCTCTCTCAGCTCTCATCTTCAGAGTGGGAAGTTTCATCTGCACAGGAGGATTTGGAAATATGTTGGTCCCCAAAGGCCTGCACCTGTTCACACTGCCTTACAGTGCCCATGACACTGCAGAATGAGGTCACCTAGCTTCCTACTACACCTGAGAGAATCTTAGGCTCCTGGTCTGGACGGGGACCCCCATCTTGAGGTTTCTGGTGTGGATGGGGGTCCCCCACTTTGAACCATAAAGGAAAATTCCTTTTCTAAGTCAAACCCAGATCCAAGGGCTCACAAAAGGTCAGTTCCCTCTGCCTTGCCTCCTGTATTTAGTTTCTGACCAAAGCCATGCTTTAGAACTCTGGGAAAATGGCCATATCCTTCTTAAAGGAGCTCATGGGGTGTGGGCGGGGGGGCGGGGGGAATTGAGCTATAGTGAGTTGACACATAGTTGACACATAGTCTTGGCATTTTACTTGGCTTCCAGGACTTTCCCAGGCACCTTTTTTTGGTCTACTTTGGCTTCTAGGACATAAACAATTGGGCCTTGTAGTCAAACCCTTTTCCAAAGATCAGATTTTAAAAGCCTACTGCTGCTTGCAACCCAGCCTGCCCCCTACCCACCACCTACCCACCCCCGCCCCTCAAGCCAGCAACCCATTTCAGGGAAGCCAGATGGGTGCCCACTCAGAGACTAGGGAAAGGGGCCTTGGGGGAGGGGCCGATATGCATCTTGATATGGTGAGATGCTTCTCCAGAGCACACTGGCTAGGGAGGCAGACGAGGGGAGTGTTTAGTCCCTCCATTACCCTGATTTCTGTCTTGAGTGACTCCAGTGGGGGAGGGGAGCCAGGCTCCTATAGGGAATGATGGGGCTCAGATGCTCTGAGATTCCCATGGGAGGGGACAGCTACCCAGCAAGTGGCCAAAGCCTTTAGAAATCCCCAGCTGATTCTGGCTTTCAGGGATTGCTTGGAAAGTCTGGGCCTGAATTCTCCCTCTAGAGTGCTCAGTTTCCACCCACACCTGCTGGTCTGCTGCTCACAACAAACTGGCCAGTTCTTCAGGGCTGGCCAAAGAACAGTTGGCTGGAGCCCAGACTTCATTTGACTGAGACTGAGAAGTGACCATTTGTGCCCAAACAGTGCTTTCTCCTGAATAACACAGGACACATGCTCCAGACCAGGGCTGAGCAGACCTTTTGAACAGATGGTGTGGTGAGTGGGTGACAGAGAGAAGGGAGGAAGAAGTCCTGGAAACAAGGGGTCTGCACAGGATTCTGGACTAGGCTTGGGCATCACAGACAGCAAATCCACCAACTGGAAATGTAGGCATGTTCTGGGAGCATCAGAGTTTCCTCACTTTGACTCGGGTGTGTGATTTCATGAAAACCTAGACCTAAATTGGAAAGATAGATTTGGACCAGAACAGCATGAGATATAGAATCCAAGATATCAACACCTCTCTGGGGCCAAAAAACAACACCTCTGAGGCAAATCCCAAGAAGAAATGGTAAATGGTCTGTTCATATAATGGAGTTCTAGTCAGTCCTAAGAACTAACATGCTGACATATGCTATAACATGGATGAACCTCATACTAAGCGAAAGAGTCAGGACATAAAATGCCACATATTATGATTCCATTTATAGTAAATGTCCAGAACAGGCAAACTCCATAGAGACAGAAAGTAGATTTACGGGCTTCCAGGGTTGGAGGAAGAGGGAGAAGGGAATGACTGTTAATGGATACGGGGGTTTCTTTGAGGGATGAAGAAAATGTGCTGGAATAAGTGGTGATGGCTGCATACTAAAAAACAGAATTGTATACTTCAAATGGTGAATTTTAGGTATGTGAACTAGTTTTCAGTTGAAAGAAATATTTAAATGGCCACATAAAAACACATAGAGGAAGGAGGAGAAGAAGAAACAGGCCCTCTCTGCCCCATGGCTACAGTTTCTGACCCTAGAGCCTGTCTCAGACACGGGGTCAAGCCATGGCATAGGAAAGAGGGTGGCAAAGTCCCAGGCATCAAAGGTACTCAGGGAATACCCCTGGAGCAGAAGGCACACATCACCCTTGACCTAGGGATGCAGAGAAAGATTTGATAGCTAAGAAACCATCACTTCAACTGTCATTGAGGAGGGCACAGGGAAGCCTTGGCCCCAGAGACACTAGCTCAGAGATGGGGACCAGGAATCAGACACAGGCTTCCTTTCCATCAAACTTTAATTTCCCAGGGGAATACACAGCAGAAACCTGACCTTGGACCATGCTGGGCCTCTTTCCAAGACCCCCACCACTTGCAAACATCAGCAACAAGAACAACATTCCTGAACTCCATACCCCTTTCTATTTCTACATGTACAAAGATAGATTCCTGATGCCTCATGCTGCTCTCTCAAGATGTAGATACATAGATACGTCCTCTTCCACAGGGTTTATTCTTTCTTTTCTTTCTTTTTGGAGAGAATGTAGCTCAACTTCTAACTGTCTATGTAACCAAGGCTGGTCTTGAACTCCTGCTACTCCTGCCTCTACCTCCCAAGTACTGGGATTACAGGTGAGCACCATCATGCCCATTTTTCCAAGGTGTTTTGCTTGCTTCCAACCAGAAGGTTAACAGAAACTACAGGGACTTGGGGGGAGGGGCTTTTGTGGTTATCCCCCATCTCCCTGCAGAACCAGGACCAATGCCCCAGTTTGAGACAGGGAGAAGAAGTTGGTAGGGAACTGGAGCAGCTTTGAGACGGTCCAGCACACCCCCAGGAGAGAAGGTGCTCCTTACCCGGGTTCTGTCCTCAATCTCGTAGATGCGCAGCTGCATGGGCACGTTGAAGCTGTGCAGGATGTTCCCGCCGAACACCAGGGAATCAACAGGGGTATACACTGCGTGGATCCAACCTAGTGGGAAGGGCAAAGAGAAGATGAGCTCCAGCCCCTCTCGCTGGACTGAAGGGAGGGAAAGACAGCACACAGGAGGGCACGGGGGGGCCAATGTACAAGGCTGCCTGATGAAGACACCAAGGCTCCTGAACAGCCTGAGTCAAAAGAGGCAGGGCCCAGTTGCAGCTTCCATTCTGAGCTAGGAAGCTGGAGGCCCCCTCCTAGGATGTACCTCCATCCTCAGCCTTTTCCTAATCATTCCTTTGAGCACTGTTCACAGGGGGGGTCATATGGGACAGTTCAGAGTATGACTACAGAGTGATATCCTGTCAGTCAGAGACACTTTTTCAGGTAGAGCACACCTTGTTGGCATCGAGTCCTCCCAGGCCCATTTTCGGGTGATCTCTTAGCCACATGATGCCTGTACCCCACCTTGGCTTTTCTTCCACTCTGTACCCAATGCTAAGCAGTGCAGCAGCCTCCTTCCTACAACTTCTTAGTGGTGTGGGCCACACTTACTACTTCCCCAGACATACTCCAAGTACTCGCCAGGCTTCAGCATATTAATTTTCACGGAAGTCCTACAAAGAACATGCTGCAATCACAATTTGCAGATGAAGAAACTGAGGCATGCTAAAATGAAGTCATCTGTCAGGATTTTGACTCCAGTATGTTAGCCTCTGGTCTGTGAAGACTTTATTCAACAAGCAAATATCATCTCTTCATTGAGATTAGCCATGCTGCCAGTGCTGCAGAGACCCACGTGGCACCTGGATGCAGAGCTAAGGGATATACAGCTTTATATTAACCCCAATTTGCAGGTGCTGAAACAGGCACAGAGGAGAGTCACTTGCTGAATGAAGGTGCAGCTGGCCAAGGAACAATTTTCTTCAACAGGATTCTACAGTGCCCTGGAGGTCCAGGGGACAGGCATGAAAACACGCCTGGAACGCATGTTCCAGGAGGAGAAACATGGGACAAAAGCAAGCAAAGATAAGGACAGGGTGGGGAAACCCACAATGAAAGACAGAAGTGGGTCAGCAGAGGTGGGGAGGTGGGCAGGGGCAAGAGCAACCAGAGACCCCCCCCCCAGAGCCTCTTTTCCCAAACACATATCTAATTATTTCACTCAAAGGAAAATTCTAGAGAACTAATCCATCTCCCTGTTCAGGAAGTTCCATTGTCTTTCTCAGGTGAGCTGAGATGCTCCAGCCCTCAGACTCACAATCTGACAATGCTGCAGGCAACAGAAGCTGCACATGGGAAGAGCACACAGAGGCTACAAGGCCATTGCTGAACAGCAGCTACTGGTCCTCCCTGTGGGTGGAGGTAGGGCTGGCAGCTGGTAGAGAAGAAGGAAAACATGGTCGTCAGCAAGGACTGGACACCCCCCACACACACACTCCCTACCCCCACCCCACCCTCAGGGCACTGGAATGGAAGCTTTGCTTTATATGGAAACCTCGGTCTGCTTTTGTTCCAAGGTCTCTGGCTCAGGCCATCACAAGCAGCTGCTCTGTGACCAGTGTACCACTGTGAGAAACCTTAGAGCCACCTGGACTTCCACGCCCACTGTGCAGAAAGACAACGGCTGCTGCCTAGAGCCTCGGCTTCTGCATTTGCTCATCATGTCTCTACATCAGCATGAAACCTGTGTGCATCCCTCGTGTGTGTGTGTGTGTGTGTGTGTGTGTGTGTGTGTGTGTGTATTTGTGTGGATGTTACATGCACCAGTGTGTATGTGTGCATGGTCAAGGTCAACATTGAGTATCGTCCTCTCTCACTCCTCACCTTTTTTTTTTTTTTTTTTTTTTTTGGTCTTTTTGAGGAAGGGTTTCCCTGTAGCCCCAGCTGGCCTGGAACTCACTACGTAGACCAGGTTGGCCTCGAACTCACAGAGATCCACCTGCCTCTGCCTCCCAAGTGCTGGGATTATAGGTGTGCGCTACCACGACTGGCACCTTTTTTTTTTTTTTTAAAGACAGGATCTCCCTGTAACCCTGACTGGCCTGGAACTTGCTATTTTATAGACCAGGTTGGTCTCAATCTCACAGACATTCGCCTGCTGGGATTAAAGGCATATGCCAGGGCTAGAGAGATGGCCCAGCGGTTAAGAGCACTGACTGCTCTTGCAGAGGACCCGGGTTCAATTCCCAGCACCCACATGGCAGCTACAAACCATCCTTAACTCCAGTTCCCAGGGAACCTGAAGCCCTCTTCTGATGTCCACAGCATTGCACGACATGGGTGCACTCACATACATGCAGGGGATACATTCATACACATAAAATAAAAATAGTTAAAAAAAAATAGCCTGGCATGTGCCATTGCACCTGGCTTCTTTGCCTTTTTTGTCTTGAGACAGGGTCTTCCTGTAGCCCCAGCTGACCTGGAATTTGCTATGTAGACCAAGCTGGCCTTGAACTCACA
Source organism: Nannospalax galili (assembly GCF_000622305.1). Taxonomy (NCBI): domain Eukaryota; kingdom Metazoa; phylum Chordata; class Mammalia; order Rodentia; family Spalacidae; genus Nannospalax; species Nannospalax galili. Next base: position 3,581,131 of record NW_008343207.1, on the reverse strand, counting down.
GAGATCCGTCTGCCTCTGCCTCCCAAATGTTGGGATTAAAGGCATGTGCCACCATGCCTGGCTTCACCTTATTTTTGAGACTAAGCCTGGAGCATATTCATTGGCTAGACTGACTGGCTGACTAGTTCCAGAGATCTGTTTTTTCCCCTCTACTCTGCCCTGCCCCAGGACTGAGGTTACAGACACACACCACTGAGCCATTGCCCCACCTCCCGTATACTTTTTAAAAATCAACTTCCACAATTGCTCATCTCTTAACTCTGCTGCCTGCCTGCTGATCATTCCAGAATCATATCTCTATGTTTTCATCAGGCAGAGATATACTGTTTGCTATCAGCAGTTTTAAGCAACTGGGACTGTGGCTGTCTGGAGCCTCAAGGTCCTGTTCCTACATATCACATGCCCACCTACCCCTACCCATGCCTGAGCCCAGGGGTCTGGGTTCCAGACAGTCTCTCCCCAGTGCTGATCCCCATGTGGTAAGGGGTACCACGAGACTGTCCTGCTTCTGGTTTCGTGTGTGCACCTGGAGGAAACTATTCCCTTCTTAGTGGGGAACTTGGTAAGCAGGAGCTTAACGGCTTCAAGCAACTGGCATTCACATTAGTTTGGAAAAAGACTGCCTGCATCAATCGTATTTATCAATCTAGACTTTCCTTTCTCTCCTGCAGGTGGAAATGAAGACACAACAGACTTCTATCTATTACCGTGATATGTGAGCAAACAAAAATAGAAGAGAGATGCTGTTGTAAGTAGTCAGGGAGGGACTCTGTATGCCCAGATATTTTAGATTCTAGAAGCTTCTACTGGCTTTCTTCCCACCCCAGGGCCTCATAGGTATGTCAGAAAGCTTTCCTTGGATCAGTGTGGCTGCTGAGACCAGTGCTTCCCACATCTGCTTCACTGTCTCAATGATGCCCTTAGGGAAGAAATGGGGGCAGGGGGAGAGGGGGACCCACGACCACAACACATAGTATTCATAAACTGCATCCATCCCCAAGGGTGGCTCACTTATGAAAACACTCTGGGAAGCCTGGAACTGGTGTCTTGGACTGTGACTGGGCGGGAGAGGCTGGCATCTGCCATCAGCAGTATGATGGCAATAAACAGCTTAGATTCAGGCCAAGCATCCAGGGACACATGTAGCCATTGAAGGCGTGCAGTGACCCACAAAACCCATTACCAGGGTGATTTCTGGGATCTAAGGGTGCCAAGAAGGACAAAGGAGATAAAAAGAGTATTACCCACAGCCCGATGCTGAGAACTGAGCCCCCAAGCCCCTCCACATATGTCTCCATTTCTGCAGCTGTTGTAGGGATAACCTCACAGATGCCATAACCCCACCACCACCACCCCTGGGCCCTGGCTTCTTTCACAGACTTTGATGAATACTAAGTGCAGGGCTTGGACCTGGGGCTGAGCACTGTGGCTGCCAGCATGAAGCAAGGATGGCCTCTCCTCCAAAACTGGAAAGCAACGGGTTGTATCAGATCCAGGGTGCGTTTAGTTTGATCTACCTCATGCTTAAAAAACTGAAGAGGTTTCACTTGAGAATCTGAATTGCTTCCCTCTTCACAAAGTAAGATAGACATGTCAAGCCCCATTCCTATCTGGCCCTGAAGGGGTCAGCTCTGAGCAGTTGCTGCTCAACTTCCCATGGCCCCAGCACCCTACTTTAAGTTCAGCTGGTTCTTGCTACCTCTTCCCTGTTCACCTTGTCCCCATTTTTGAGGTGAACTACCTAAGGTTACACTGGCAAGGTGTCACTGTTACCGACTTGCTGGAGTACCAGGAAGTTTGGGTCTTGGGTGGTTCTTTTTCTTTTTTAAAAATTCTTTTCTAAGTCGGATGTGGTGGCACACGCCTTTAATCCCAGCAGAGGCAGAGGCAGGTAGATCTCTGTGAATTCAAGTCCAGCTTGGTCTACATAGTGAGTTCCAGGCCATCTGGGGCTACAGGGAGACCCTGTCTCAAAAAGACCAAAAAAAAAAAAAAAAAAAATTCTTTTCTTTTTTTTTTAGCTTGAGAATCTTTTATTCTCTTTTCTATTAAAACGACAATTGAAGGTTTTAGTCTTTTAACAAAAAAAATAATATAAAAAACTTACTGTCTAGGTAATCTGCTCAGAAAATATGTGCTGCCGAAGCAAGCACTTCTTTTTTTTTTTTAAAAAAAAAAAGGCTGCGTATGGTGATACATGCCTTTAATCCTAGCACTTAGGAGGCAGAGGCAAGCGGATCTCTGTGAGTTCAAGGCTGGTTTGGTCTACATAGTGAGTTCCAGGCCAGCTGGGATTACAGGGAGACTGTCTCAAAAAGACCAAAAATAATAATAATAATAATAATAACAAAATTTTTTTTTTAATTCTTTTTCGGGGGCTGGAGAAATGGCTCAGTGGTTAAGAGCACTGACTGCTCTTGCAGAGGACCCGGGTTTGATTCCCAGCACCCACATGGCGGCTGCAAACCGTCTTTAAGTCCAGTTCCAGGGTAATCCGAAGCCCTCTTCTGACTGTAGGACCCTGAGACCCTCTTCATTCACCCGCTACCCCGCAATCCCTCCAGACCCCCACTAACTGCTCTTTTAGCTTCTGTAAAATGCTTGGCTGCTGCTTTAGACATGTCTAGATATTCCCTGGCATGCCCTGACACACACACCCCCTGCTATCCCCACCTCCTTCTAGGAAACTATAGATTAAGCAAGCCGGGGCATGAAAACTGCTCTATAAGGTTAAAACGGAGACTCCTGGCCCGACAGATAACAGTCAGCACATTCCACAGCCCTGAGGGTAGCACCCACCAATGAGAGACCTCCAGGACTACATCCCTTGTAACCAATCAATTCAAAAGTGTGTTGGCACGCCCGGGTTCCTTGGACCAATCGAGATATGACTCTATTATTCTCCTCCTCTCTTTGTCTAAAACCTATAAAAGGCTCCACTCTCCCTTACTCTGTGCTCTCAGCATGGATCCGTTGAGTTGATGAGGTCTGAGAGCCCGAGCTTAAGCCTGAATAAACCATAAACCTTTGCTTTTGCATTTTGGTGTGTTGGGTCCTTGGTGGTCTTTTTTGGGTCCAGTGGATGAGGTACAACACTGACCTCCATGACACGGGTGCACTCACATGCAAGCAATACACTCACACACATAAAATAAAGATAATAAATATTAAAATAAATTATTTTTTTTTTAAATTCTTTTTCGAGACAGATCACATACTGCAGCCCAGACTGGCTTCAAACTCGTGGCAATCCTCTTGCCTCAGGCTCCCAAGTGATGGGATTATAGGCAAGTCACCACACCTGGACTCTTGGGTGATTTTTGGTCCAAGAAAAGGATAGGGAATACTTTCAGACCAGCCTAAGTCACTGAATACAGAGCTCTTCTCAGACACTGCCATCCTCAGGTATGACTAATAGAGTCCCCAACATGACTGCCACCTGATTACACACATACCCAAGAAGAAAGTATCCTATGTCTCCTCAACCCCTCCCATACCAAGCTGGACTGGGGCTTGGTTCCCAATACCCTGATACCAAGCTGGCTCTTAAGAATATTTGCTAGGCTGGGCATAGTGGTAAGTGCCTTGAATCTCAAAACTTGGGAGGTAAAATTTAGAGGATCAGGAATTCACAGTCATCCTCTGCTATACAACAAGTTTGAAACTAGCCTGAGCTACACAAGACCCTCTCAAAAACAGCAACAGCCAGGCCTTATAGTACACACCTTTAATCCCAGCACTCAGGATACAAAGGCAGGTGGATCTCTGTGAGTTGGAGGTTAGCCTGGCCTATATAGCAACTTCAAGGCCAGCTGAGGCTACACAGTAAGACCATCTCATAAAAAAGGTTTTTTGTTTGCTTTTTGTTTTTGTTTGTTTATAATTTATCTATTTATTTATTTAATGTATTAGAGTGTTTTACCTCATGTATGTAACTGTACCTGTGTTGTGCAATGCCTGCAGAGGCCAGAAGAAGGTGGTCATTAGCCATCATGTGGGTACTGAGAACCAAACCCCAGTCCTCTACAAGAGCAACCAGTGCTTTGAACTGCAGAGCCATCTCTCCAGCCCCTTGCTTTGTTTTTGAGACAGGGTCTCCCTGTAGCCCCAGTTGGCTTGGAATTCACTATGTAGATCAGTCTGGCTTTGATGTCAGGGAGCTCCGCCTGCCTCTGCCTCCCAAGTGCTAGTATTAAAGGTGTGCACCACCATGCCCGACTTGCTTTGCTTTTGCTATCTCAAATCAGATGTGGTAACATACGCCTATGATTCCAGTACCTTGGGTGGGGGCAGAAGGATCAGGAGTTGAAGGTCTTTCAAAGTTACATAGTGAGCTCAAGGCCAGCCTAAGTTACATGAAACTGTGTAAAAAACTGTCTTAAAAAACCAGAACAATTAAAATTTAAAGTTATCACCATGGGGATGAAAACCTAAGTTCAAGGTGAAAGACATCAGACTCTCTGACACAGGAAAAACTCTTATCAGAAGACTGTAAACCTCCTGAGCTCCCCAAGGATCTCCCTACCGAGAACAAAAAGTCAACTAACACACATCTCAGATGTGTGTACATCCATGGCTTGGAAGGTCCCTAAAGGACCTAAACATTCACCTAGGTTTATGGAATCTAAAATTCAAATCATGGGGAGGCTGATGAGATGGCTCAGTGGTTGGGAGCACTGGCTGCTCTTCCAGAAGACCCAACATGGCAGCCACCAACCTTCCGAATTCCAGTTCCAGGGGATCTGATGCCCTCTTCTGACCTCTGTGGGCATTGCATGATTCAGGCGTACTAACACACATGCAGGCAATACAATCATACACATAAAAAATACAAATAATGTGCTCTTCAGCAGCACATATACTAAAATTGGAACGATACAGAGAAGATTAGCATGGCCCCTGCGCAGGGATGACACGCAAATTTGTGAAGCGTTCCATATTTTTTGGAGCTGTGTGAATCTTTTCTGCTATTCTTTAATATTTTCAATAAATCTGGGGACAACAAAAAAAGATACAGATAATAAATAAAATATTTTTTAAAATAAATAAATAAAATTCAAATCTTGGGTTAGCAAGATGGCTCAGCAGGTAAGCACACTTGCTGCCAAATGATGAGTTTGATTCCTGGAACCTATATGACTAAAGGAGAGAGCCAATGCCTGAAAGCTAACCTCTGACCTCTACATGGTCCCTGTGGGGCACATACAGGGACACAGACACACATACACACACACACACACACACACACACACACACAAAGAGAGAGAGACACACACACAGAGACACACACAAATAAATAAATGTAGAAAAAAAAAATTCAAATCTTTTAGTTTTTCTTACAAAGTAAGAAAAATAGAGATGGGGTAGATTTTCATAAACTTCAAACTTCTGAATTTAAAGCACCACTCTTTCTTTTGAAATGCTTCTGACTGGCCCTACTCATCCACAGCTACTGCTCTATGCATTGAACCAACCATAAGTCAGACACATTCAGCAAAAACAGAGAAACTATCTCTGAACTGAATATATAGACTTTCTTTTCATTCCCTACATAATTTAAGAACTCTTCACATAGCATTTACATAGCATTCCGTATTACAGTGATCTAGATATGGGCTTTGGTATCCACAAAGCACACTAGAACCAGCCTCCTTCACCCGGCTGTAGCTCCCATACGTCTTTCTGAGGTACACAAACCAATTTCTCCTTCAAACTCATCTCAGCAGATACAATGTCCTGTTCCTCTTTCTTCAAGTTGACACTCCTTCCAAAAAGTCTTATTATCAAGAGGTACACAATCCCTGTGGACCTGACCCCTTCACTCCTTACAAGCCTGAGTAGAATGCTTTCACTAATGCAGCCTAAGACTGAAATCCCTGACCCCTAGGTTACTGGACACCTCCATTAGTAATTCAGACTGTAGCCAGCTAAAATTCCTCATTCTATCTCCAAGAAACTACAGGAAGGAGGCCTGTCTTCACTTGGCCCTCGCTACTAGGGGAAGCTCTTGCTCCAGTTTTACAGATGAAAACACTGAGGCAACGGAACCAAATCCCAACTGAGAAGGGTCACTGCTCTTCTGTAGAGCTTGAACCCCAAGTCTGTGGGGTACACTCATCCTCAGTACCTAAGGACCCTGTCACCCTCTCACATGGAAACCTCTAGAGGAAGACCCAGGAAAGGCATTTAAATGTCTCCAGAAGGAACAGGGCCAGAGACTTTCCCAAAGGATGGAGAGGTCTAGCTGGCAGCTTTCTCTCAAGCTTGAGACCTGCTCACCTCAGGGGATACCAGTGGCCCAGGTAACATCAAGGCCCACAGAAGCCTTCAGTGGGTCTCCAACCCTAACTGAGGCCACAGGGAGGTAGGAGGCTGCTCTAAATATGGGAGGAGCTGGTGGTTGACAGTGTCTGAGAACCACACAGGAACCTACCGGAAGGAATGAAAAATGTGTAGCCTTGTTTCAGCTCAATTCTCTGGCATCGTTCCACGCGGTCTCCCAGAAAGATGTCGCTCTGTTTGCCTGACAGCACCCACTCCTCATACAGTGCTAAATTGTGCAGGGTTGGAGGGATCAGCCAAAAGATCTTGGGAAGAAAAAGAGGCAGTAAGGCCAAAGTCTCTGATTTCTTCCAGGCCCCGACAACCCCAAATGAGCCCCACCTACTTGGAGAGAGATGGGGACAAGGGGGACAAATCCCAAGCAGAGCCCAAAGGATCTCTGAAGCAGGGAAGAGAAGGTTCTGGCCACCTTAGAGATCTCTCCATTCCAGCTGAAATACCAAAGCAGGAATACTTCCTGCACTGAGTGGAGCATTTTTTCTCCTGAGCTACAGGCTTGTCTGGGAGGTGGGGGAAGAAGAGGGAATTTCCTAGGCTGTATGATAAAATGGCCCAACAAATAAACTCAGCCTGTGCTCACTATGGAGGAGGAAAAACATCTGGAATCAAGTGGATTGACTTCCTCCCAGAACCTCTTCCAACACAATCATTTAAAGCAAATGTACATGCAGACCCAGGTATGCTGGACACAGATGGGCATTCTCAGGAAGTACTCCCTCCACGTAGGGACACTGCGGATGTATACCCCACTTCCTTTCTCGGGGAACTTCTATCTCCAGTGTGAAATGTTCTTGCTTGGAGGCAGGTGGTGACAGGCAACTAGACTTTGACGATAAAAGATCCAGTGCTAGAGCTGACAGGAACCCTGAAGGATATCATACTAGGCGTTCTTAGTCACCAAACCCAGCTGCAAACTGGCCTAAGGTAGGTAGAATACTAGACTGGGCAAGTAGGGATGCCCTCTAGAAGGGGACTGAGCTAAGAGGTGGCCCAAGGGGACGAAGTAGCCCTGAAAGTACTCATGGGGCAGGGGATGGCTGGGAGGTCTGGGAGGCTGTGAAGAGAGAAAAAGCAAGCCCTTCATGCACAAAAAGCCTGAGATGTACAGAAGATAGAGATTCAACTAGCACTCACCTTCCCACCACGGAAAACATGGTACCACACAGAAGTGCCTCCAAAGTCAATGTGGAAATCAGTGAAACAACCTTTCACACTCATCAGACAGTACCTGCAGCACAGAGCAGGAGTTGGGGAGGAAAAAAACAAGTCAATACCAAATCACCAGAGGCGAGCAAACCCTTTGCTTTGCAGTCGCCTGACCCAGTGCCCTTTTATAAAGGCTGCACAGGGGAATTTCCTCTTCTTTTTTTAAAAATCGAAAACTAAGTGGAGTTTCCCTCCTGGGGGATGCCCCTGTGATCAGGTGACAAATCTCACCAACTCCAGAAGCTCGGGGACAGCATCTTAGTTATCAGGTTCCCAAGAGAACTGGCAACAACAGGCTACCAGTTTTGACCCCTGCCCCATCCCCATCCAACACTAAGGCTTCCTTTCTGCCCCTTGACAGCTGATACCTTCAGTTCTCCCAAGTTGACAGCCAGCTTTGTAACAGCTGGGCCTCCTGAAATTCAGTTGTAAACCACCTACATAGTTTACCAATTCCCAGTCCCCATTCATCTCATTCGTTTAACCAGTGGTCCAGCCCAGGAGTGAGGCATGGCACTGAGAGAAATAGGTAAAACACTAAGATCTCTGCCCTTATGGATGAGACCCTTGTAGTTTAAGCATTGCAGAGAGAAAGTTGACTGGTGCAATGGATCACCAAGCGAGCAATGTGGCTGGAAAGCGCCCCCCACCCTCCTCCAATTTGATTCCTCCTATATGAAATGTCCCAAGTAAGCAAATCAATTGAGGAAGCACACAGATTAGTGGTGGCCAGGGGCGAGAGATTCTGAGTGATACTAATGAGGATGGGGTTTCATCTCGGGTGGTGAAATACTCTAAAATTGATTGTGGTTGCACAACTCTGTGAGCATACTAGAAAACATTGTATTGCACACTTTTCCTGGGTGAATGGTATGTGAATTCTCTCTCGACAGAGCTGTTTATTAAAAAAAAAAAAAAAAAAAAAAGGGAAGGGGTTAAAAGAAGCTCCTGGGAGTACAGACCAGGCAGAGAGGGGTAAAGAACTCCAGCAGCAGAAGATGGGGCGGAGGTTGTCCACCCAAGGGGAGAAGGACCCCGACAGCAGCTCTTCCCTCTCTTCTGAGCACTAGGCAGCAGTAGACAGCCCATCCCTCCTTACAGGTACACACCGATCTCTTCCCTCCTCCCCACAGCATGCTACCGCCCTGTCTCCGGGGGAGTGGACAAAACCTTGAGGAGGAGGGGGCATCGAGCCTCTCAAGTCCAGGCCTGGCAGACCACAGTGCCAGTCCCCCTGCCACTCATCCCTTCCCACACGAACCCCGGAGGGCACGGAGGAGCAATCTCCCCTCCCTCATGCCCATCTTGGAATCTCCAGAGGCCGGCGCACACGCTTACCCTACTGACCTCTTTTCCCTGCTGCACTTTGCTTTTCCGTGGTTTGGGGAAGAGGGATGGAATGGGGCGGGGACCGGCAGGGAGGAGCCGGCAAGCCCGAGTGGAGAGAATGGGGGGCGTGGGGCTGAGCAGGCATGAAAGTGGGAGGTTTCAGGAGCCCCCTCCTGACTGCCTTTTGCACCTCTTGTTCAGGTGGACCCGGCGCTCGGCACTATGCAGGCAGCGTGCCCCGCGTCCCTCCTCCGGATAGGCTGGAAGGAGCCTTAACCATGTGTCTGCAGGAGGCTGACAAATCAGAAGGCCTCCCCGTACATCAGAGCCCCGCTGCCTAGCAACCCTATCGGAGGGGTGTAGTTGACAGTCCAGGACTGTCACGAAGCTAGCACTGGGGCTGCTGAAGTCCTGACTGGGGCTCCACACCCTGCCGGCCTGCACGCTCATGGGCAAGAGCCGCAAGTCCCCCGACTTAAGGCCAGAGAGATCCTCTCTCCAAGGAACTGGGGTGGGGGGGGTCCTGAAGCCCTCACCCACCACACCCCCGTGGAACACACTGGCTTCTTCCGTCTAAGCTCCACTTCAGAATATTAGTCCTCATTTCCCTAAAACCAGCTCTTCCTCTTGGTTTGGATTTTTTTCTTTTTTTAATCTAACCTTGGTTTCTCCCCCTCCAGGCCTCAGCTGAACACAGTCTAGAGAAAACAATTTAAGTGTGTGGGGTGGAGCCAAGAGAACGTGCTTCCTTCAGCCTGCAGCTGGATGCCCACGGAGTACCCATAGCGGGGGGGGGGGGAGGCTGGGTTGCCCAGCTCCAAGCCCCAGGGATGTCTGGCCCAAACTGGTCACTCCTACTTAGCCCATCTTCCAGCCCCCTGCCCCAAGCCCTTCCATGCAAAACTAGGATTCCCTGGCTGTTGTGCGCAGAGAAAGTTCTCCAAAAGAGCCTATGTCTGATCTGCCCTCGGGGGCTCCTTGGGCGCTACGGATGCCACTTCCAAGCCCACCTCTTGTGATGTGACCCCTCCTTTCCTGACCTGGGACATCCCCAGCCCCCACCCCAAGTGCAAGCGTTAGGGAGGCCAAGGTAGCCGTGACAGTGGCTTTGTCTTGACCCCTGCAGCCCGCAGGCCACCCCAGGCTCGTGCCCGCGCTGACTCGGGGCTCCCTGCTCGCTCCTGCTCTCCCTGGCGTGACGCCTTTGCACTGACCTCTACAGCTTCCTCTTCCCAAGCACACCGCAGTCACATGGGCACCCCGGCTCCGTGCCACGGCCGCTAAGCTTTCCCCACCATCAGCCCGCCAGCTAGCTGGGCTTTCGCAACAGCAGGCGGGCGGGACAGCCACGCACGCGACACCCCCCGCACCCCCCGCCAAGTGGTTTCGGAGCACCCTCTAAGTTGGCAGCTGAAAATTGCTGAAAATCCCGGGCCCCCAAGCTAAGTCCTTGAGGGATTCCCGCCTCCAAGGCCAGGGCTGGAGGTGCGCGGCGCGCGTACCAGGGGGCGCTGCACCTGCCGCACCAACTTTGGGGCGCGGCTTGGGGTCTGCGGAGGCTGTGCGGCCACCCTAGCCGTTTTCTCTCCAACTTGCAGAAACTCTCCCGGGGGTGGCCCAGCTGGCGTCCCCTCGGGCAAAGGTCTGATGGAGGCGCCGAGGGGAGCTGGCCCAGGATGGCTGGCTGGAGGCGACGTGCGGGCGGGAAAGCACTCACTCCACGCTTCCACCCACCCCCCGAGACACAAAGAGCAGCTCCGAGACGCTGGCCGCGCGGAGCCTCCCACGCCCGCCCCACGCGGTTACCCTGGGCGGCCGTGGCTCGCGGGCGTCCCCTTCTGAGGAGGCTGGACGCGCGCCTGGCCCTGGCCCCGGCAGCCGAGCACCTGCAACCGCGCACCCAGGCCCAGGCCAGGACGTGGATGGAGCCCGCGCGCCGCCTTCCTTCCTGGGGACACCGGCACCGCCCGCGCTATTCGCGCGCTGTAACTGAACACCGGTGCGGCGCCGAGGCCGCCAGGGAAGTGGAAGGAGGCCGCGCACCCAGCCAGCTCCAGGGGACGCGCCGCCACTGACGGCGGCCCCCTCGCCCCGCTGGGCACAGCTCATGGGTAGCTCGTCCCACCCCACCCCACCCCAAGCTCCCAGGCTTGGGGACCACTGCATCTGGGTTTTCCCGGAGTATGGACGCCATACTGATGTTGGGGTGAGGACCGAGAGAAGCCACCTTCCTTAAATATACACCTTCGGGCACAGCTGGAACGAGGTCCAGAGCTAGTTCTGGGGAGTACCTGATGGACATAAGGCAGCCAAGAAAGGAGGAGTGAAGCTCTCTCTGGCCCTTGGGCAACTTAATTGCCCTCTTGGGGCGACTTCCTGATTCCTAACAGAAGCAGTAACCTAAAGTGCAGCTGGACATTCGAAAGGACTCTAGCTGCATTCGCCGACTTGCCCTTTAGTTAACAACTGTGTAACATGAGGCATAGAAATATTGTGGGGATTCACTGAAACATCCATTAGCTATAAAGTTTACTTGGATTGTTTAATATCAAACTTCACAACACTGTGAGGTAATTCCAGCATTTCAGATGATGAAGCCAAGGTTCAGAGGTACGATCCCTCATCCTAGTCTCTAGCCTTAGGAAGTGGCATGCTTACATATCATTATCTGCCCATGACTCTCGCAGGCTTCCCCAGATCCTCCCGGCAAATCCCAACTCTAACTGTAGAAGTTACCGCCTAAGCTGACTGCCAAAGCTGACTTGCGGCACATAGAGAATGTTTACTCCAAACAGAAGCCCCACCCTTGGAGCTAAAGGCCCTCCATACTCAAACCACAAGAGGGTAGTGAATGGTTGTAAAGCCTCTGCAGGGCAAAAACCAAGCTTCTCTATTTTGGGTCAAACACCATTCTCTGTGAAAGCCGGTCATGCTAAAAGGTTCTAACAAAGTATTGATAGTAATAGTCGTATGAGTCCATTTCACCGACTCTTCCCGCTTGAAACCTAAACACTGAACCCATTTCCAAGTGCTCAATGACCCAGACAGAACTACTCCACACCTTCCAGTGTTCCATTCTGCCCATAAGCTAAGACTCTTAACTGGCTGGATTTTCTTTTTTTCTTTTTTGTTTTTTTTTTGGTCTTTTTGAAACAGTCTCCCTGTAGCCCCAGCTGGCCTGGAATTCACTATGTAGACCAGGCAGGCCTTGAGCTCACAGAAATCCTCCTGCCTCTACCTCCCAAGTGCTGGGACTACAGGTGAGTGCCACCTCTAAAGGAGAAGCAGGGCTGGTGTCATTGCAAAGATGATGACTGAAAATAGACTTGTAAGAAGTGAAGGTGTTAGTTCTGTGAATATCCAGGGGAAGAGAATTTCAGGCGGAGGTAACTAGTATATCCATCCTGAGCCAGAAGTCTGCTTCTCTTACTTGAGGAAAATCTAAGAGGCCAGTGTGGTTGGGTGGAGTTGGGCAAGGAGATAAGAGAATGAGGTCAGGGAGGTTGTGGAGAGGGCAAAGCATTGTGGGCTATGACTAGTGAACTGGAAGCCAACACAGAATCATGAGGCAATGAGTGACACCTGATTCATCTTCAAAGAATCACCTAGCTATTCTTTGGAAAAGGAAGAGTGGCAGAAGCAGTAAAGAAGCCTCATACAGCTGGGCATGGTGGCTCACGCCTTTAATCCCAGCACTAAGGAGGCTGAGGCAGGCACATCTTTGTGAGAAAACAACCATCCTGGTCCACATACTGAGTCCCAGGCTAGCTGGGGCGTCTCCCTGTAGCCCCAGCTGGCCTTGAACTCACAGAGATCTACCTGCCTCTGTCTCCCAAGTGCTGGGACTACAGGTATGCGCCACTACACCCCACTCATAGCTAGATGTTTTTGACTGGTGTATGGGGTTTTTGGTTTTGGGCTTGTTGGGGATTTGGGGGGGGCTTGTTTTGTTGTTGTTTTTTTCTGTTTTTTGGGGTTTTTTTTTGTCTTTTTGAGACAGGGTCTCCCTGTAGCCACAGCTAGCCTCAGTCTTAGAGATAGACCTTCCTCAGCCTTCCAAGTGCTGGGATTAAAGCTCACCACACCTGGCTGGCAGGTGTATGTTTTGCCTGTTTAAAGGAATGTTCTCTATCTTGGATTCGAGCACTTGTCCTTGGGTTGGTGTCCTTTTGCCTCACTTAAGATATGGAATTAGGTGCTGGAGAGAGGGCTCAGCGGTTAAGAACACTGGCTGTTCTTGCAGAAGACCCAGGTTTGAATCCCAGCACCCACATGGCAGCCAACAACTGTCCATAACTTCAGTTCCAGGGGATCCGACAGCCTCCGCAGGCATTGCACGACATGGGTGCACTTACCTCCACGCAAGCAATACACACATACACATAAAATAAAAATAACAAAATATGGAAAAAAAAAGATAATGGAATTAAAGCTGGCAGAAGAGACTATCCTACAATCTGGCCCAGGAAGTTTAAGTAAGATAATGTTCCTGCTTCTGGATGGAAGGACCATATCTGATGCACCAGTGAAAATAAAGCACCCTTGCCGGGTGTAGTGGTACACACCTTTAATCCCAGCACTCAGGAGGCAAGAGGCAGGAAGATCTCTGTGAGTTCAAGGCCACCCTGATCTCCATAGCCAGTTCCAGGCCAGCAGGGGCTACAAGAAGACCCTGTCTCAAAAAGACTGAGAGAGAGACAGACTGGGAAAATTGACAGATGATGATAGGTTAGCATACCACTTCCCAAGGCTGGTGACCAGGGATTAATTGTACCTCTGAACCTTGGCTTCTTCATCTGATTATAAACCTTTATAATTATTCTCACCAGGTTGTGACCTTGGGAAGGATACCCTCTTTTAGGAACTTGGCATCTCCATCTATTGAACTAGTCCAGGGCCTCTAACTGAAGGCTTTGTAGATCCAACCAAGTCCTGTGTGTACTTGCTTAGACTAGTAAATTCATTTTAGAAAGAATTTTTGCCATATGTGATGGCACGTGCTTCTAATCCCAGCACTCAGGAGGTAGAGGCAGGAGGATCAGGAGTTTAAGGTTATCTTCAGCTACATAGTAAGTACAATGCCAGCCTAGACTACATGAGAACTTGTCTAAAACAAAACAGATTTTCTAAAGGCCAGTCTCTCCAGTTATCTACAAACCCACTAGCCACTACTGTTTAATACTCAATTACATTACCATCACTCAACTATTATGAACTTCAGTCTCTTTATCTGTAAAATGAAGGAAGCACACTTGCCAAGGGTATGGCTGAGATGTGCATGACTGGGTTTAGCACAACACCTGGGCAGGGACCCTGCAGCAAAGGGAATGCTGGTAGAGAGATAAAGAAAAAGCCAGGAATTCACACTGGAATTCAGTATTTGACCATGGCGTCCCCCTGTATGGCAGGGCAGCCTCTATACCAATTTCCCTGCCAGTAAGACATGAGGATGATCATTTATAAGCCAGCAAACATAGATGAGAAGAGATTTTTGAATTAAAAGGTGACTGTGGCTGGGGACAAATGTGAAGGAGAGCAGACTGAAAAGTAGAGAATGCCCAATTCCAACAGGCCACATACACAGACATCTTGTCCCAACTGGGACACACTTCACCTTCCACGTCTAATGTACACTGTCTCCCTTACAGCATGGGAAGGAGGCAGGCCAGGGAACAAAGGACCACCATGCTACAGAAGGCCAAACTGAGTCTCCCAAAGGAGAGGAAAGACTTGCCAGGGTCAGAGGATGGCAGAAGGAACCCTGACATTCGTTCATTCCAACAACACTGTTCAGTTTCTTTTTTTTTTTTTTTGGTCTTTTTGAGACAAGGTCTCCTTGTAGCCGCAGCTGTCCTGGACAAAGCTGGCCTCCAACTCACAGAGATCCACCTGCCTCTGCCTCTCAAGTGCTGGGATTAAAAGTGTGTGCCACCAAGCCTGGCTTTGTTTCAGTTTCTTACCCAAATATTTTCCCCAGTTTTTCCTGACAGTAGAGTAAAAACAGACAGGGAAGAAAATGCACTCACTTTATAATTATCTGGGGACAAACTTATGCTTTATTTGAGGTCCCTTTTTGTTGGGCTCTTGAGCTACTTCATTGCTTATAGGCCTACAACCTATCTTCATTCCACTAGCAACCCTGCTGCAAACCTCCTGCTGCAGCAACAGAGGAGGGAGGAAGAGACTCACCAATCCCTTTCTGTAATGCATTACCATGCCCAATCCTCCTAGGGGACTATAGAGGCTTTGAAACATGCCCATAAATTCTTTGAAGCTCCTTCCTTCAAGAGGTAGAGCTAAAATGAAGCTACAGCTCAATGTACAAGGCCCTGGGGTTTGATCCCAGCACCTCAAAAACAAAGGGGATGGGGGCAATGATGTAACTCAGTTTGTAGTTTACCTAACATGACGAAGCCCTGTGTTTAATCCCCAGCACTACATAAAAACCAGGCATGGGGGTCACTTGTAATCCCAGCAGTCTAGAGGTGGAGGTGGGGGAATCGCACATTCACATCATCCTCAGCTACACAGCCTGAGGCCACCCTGGGCTACATGAGATCTTGTCTTGAAATCACCCCCCTCAAAAAAAAGAATAGAGCCGGGCGTTGTGGCACACACCTTTAGTCCCAGTACTTGGGAGGCAGAGGCAGGCAGATCTCTGTGAGTTCAAGTCCAGCCTGGCCTACATAGGGAGTTCCATGACAGCTGGAGCTACAGGGAGACCATCTCAAAAACACCAAAAAAAAAAAAAAAAAAAAAAAAAAAATGGGTAGAGCTATATTTCTATCCAAAAAGAGTATGGGCTGGACTAATTCATAGAACACAACAGAAATAAACAGGATATGACTTTCAAAATTAGGTCAGGAAAAGCATTGTGTCCTCCTTGGGGTTCTGAAAGCACTCACTCTGGGGAGCCAGTTGCTCTGCCATGAGGACATTCAACCAGCCCTGTGGAGAGGTCCACATGGTGAATTCACCCTTTAATGGTTTCCTGACAACCATTTGAGTGCTCCATCCTATGACCTGTCTTGACATAAACTCATCAGAACCTTTGAGTAAGAATCACCCAACTAAACCACTTTCAGATTCCTAACCTATAGAAACTGAGATCACCTTTGTTGTTTTAAGCCACTAATTTTGGGGGTTAGTGGGGTGGTTGCTTTTTTGAGACAAGAGTTTCACTCTGCAGCATAGCCTAGACTTGAACTCACAGTGATCCTCCTGCCTTTGCTCCCCAAGTGCTAGGATTACAGGCATGAGCTACCACACCTGGCTCTGATTTATTTACTTATTATGGTTTTTTTTAATATTTTTTATTTATTATCTTTATGTGTATGCGTGTATTGCCTGCATGTAGGTAAGTGTACCCGTGTCGTGCAATGCCTGCGGAGGACAGAAGAGACTGTCGGATCCCCCAGAACTGGAGTTACAGACAGTTATTAGCTGCCATGTGGGTGCTGGGATTCGAACCCAAGTCTTCTGCAAGAACAGTGTTCTTATCCGCTCAGCAGTCTCTCCAGCCCCTTATGTTTTGAGACAGGGTCCCTCTGTAGCCCCAGCTGGCCTAGAACTCGATATGTACCAAGCTGGCCTCAATCTCAAAGGTGCCTACCTTTGCCTCTCAAGTGCTGGGATAACAGGTGTGCACTACCACACCTGGCTACTAATTTTTTTTTAAGCTGTTAAGTTTTAGGGTAATGGCTATGCAGCAACAAACAGCCAATTCGGGGATATACAAGTAATCGTCACTGTTTAAATAGGTAGAAGAAATTTTCCAAGATGAGTACTTCACATAATCAAAGCCTTTCTGCAGGGTATAGCTGGCTGAGAAGAAGGCAACAGCAGACATGCAGAATGACATCAGTGTTCACTGACCCACCCATCATTTTCTCCTCTTTATGTCCCACTACTCTATGCGCCTTCGAGACATTTACTGAATTATATTTTCCTTGTTGGCTTGATTGTCTTTTCCACACTACAACATATGCTCCAGGAGAATGGGGACTTGGCTTCATTCAGTAGCCTGATGACTACTTAGACTCTTGCATCTTGTGATAACACATTAACACATTCTAGAACTTTTTTGTCCCCCACGAAGTTGCAGGCACCTCACTGGATTCCAGTCACCTTCCCTTGCCTGAAGAATGTCGACTGAAACCCATTAAAATTCCTAACCCTCTGACCACAGTGGAACAGTATAAATCCCAGAGGCAGGAAGAAAGCCGCAGTGTTTGTCACATGTCCCCCCTCTATGTCGCAAACCTTCCTTCGATTCAGGAGGCCATCAGCTGCCTCCGCTCTGCAGGCGCCTCCAGTGAGGCAGCTCTGTGATTTCCAGAAACAATGTCATTTTAATTAAATTCCACAGAACCACTCCACAGTCCCAGAGGGCTCCACAGTGGTGGGATTTTTTTTTTCCACCTTGCTTATGAACATTTCAAATCAGCCTTCATTTCAGTTAAACAAATGGACTATCTCCAAGGTGACAACGTCCTTCCTAACAAGGTTCAAATCCTATAACAAGTTCCCATGACCACTGATGGAGTCTATAAATATATTTGCCACACAATCTCACCAGTGCATCTAAGACACAGGGCCTAAAAACCTGTGAGTCCCATTTTATTGATAATTAGAGTCCCTAAATGCGCTAGTAGAGCTTACTATTTAAAGAAATCTTTCCACAAACTACTAAAGCTCTCAGGAAGGCAAGGTAGACCTTAATTGGAATCTGTGTCACCCAGTGCAGTCTATTTTACTTCCTAAATATGCGCGCAGGTGTGATCACCTCCCTTCTCCTCTCCCTCAAGATGTAGGCCAGGCCGCAGCCTCTTCATGCTTCCCATCCACACAGCAGGATTATTTTCAGAATGTAAACCTTCATGACCAAACCCTGCTCTTCCTAGAATCTCAGGGAGAGGAGAGTGGGAATGCAGTGACACTTGTCTAATGTTAACACTTGGGTAGCGGAGGTACAAGTATCACAAGTTTTAAGACCAGCCTGGGCTACCTGTGGAGACTTCCTCACCATCACCACCCTGCTGGGGGCGGGCGGCGGGGGGACCTAGGGAGATTGGTCAATGTTTGTAAAAGCACTTGCCATACAAGCATTAAATTTGGATTCCCAGAACCCACATAAATGCCAGGTGGGCATAGCACCTCACCTGTAATCTTAGGGCCTCAGGAGGCCCACAGAGGATCCCTGGAGCAAACTGACTAGCCATATGGAATATTCTGGGTTCAACTGAGAGACCCACCTCAATAAATAAGGTAGAAAGCGGAAAATTCATACATTAACCTCGAGCATCTACAAGCAACATACACATGCACATGCACCTGCACACATGCCACACACATACACGTGGGAAAAAAGACTGAAAACATGCACGCGCACACAGGCATACCACACACATATACATACATACATACATACAAGGGGGAAAAAAATCCCCCCCCCCAAAAAAAAAATCAAGAAAAAAATCTTGGAGAGGTTTCCAACCATTCTTATGGGAAACTAAAGTATTATTAGGGGAAATTGTGGCTTCAGGCCCTGTTCAGCCTGGTTCACCCCCATTTAGCACCCAGTGCCCCCATTCCTGTCCCACCAGCCAATGTCCCTCCCCCTCCTAGATTTTTGTACCCAGACAGAAAAACCCACCTCTCTTTTCTTCACCCAAGGAACTACTGAATTCTTTAGATGCCAGCTCAGTATGCCTTCCCTGATCTCCCTGACCAGCTGAATCACCTGCTACCAGCACCAATGTTACCATGTGTCTCTGTGTGGCCTCATCATCAGCTAACAGCTTCCATGTGTTCTGTCAATTCTGGATTAACATCTGTCTCTCCATAAACTGAACACTACACTGGGACAGAGATCTCATTAGGATCCCCTATCCCTACCCCAGTGTCTCCAGGACCAATTAGATGTTCAACACACTGTTTCTGAGTGAATGAATAAATGGAATCAAACAGTCGCTGGATCAATTCATAAGAGCCATAATCTGTGCTGGACATGGTGGTGCACATTTTTAAGCCCAGCACTCAGGAGGCAGAGGCAGGTGGATTTCTATGAGATTGAGGCCAGCCTGGTCAGCTGGGGCTACAGGGAGACCCTTTCTCAAGACCAAATAACAAACCAACAGAATAAAGTCATAATCTGTTTCTTTCTTCCAGCTCCACCTTCACCCCAAGAATCATAGGTAAGAACCAGGGCAGCCGGTGCTACATTACACGTTCTGTACTGGGTGGAGGTCTTCAGACGTATTCATCTCTTTACCTGCCCATTCAGAGCTGTATATTTTGTTGTGATCGATTCAGAAAAGAACAGAATTGGAAAGAAGCCCTGCCATCCTCCCTCTGCACCTGGAACCTGTCTCTGCCTTTGATACAGCCCAGATTCAAGGAATACATGGAACTTGGGCTTATAGGGAAAAAAAAATGTGCATGAATTAATGGAGAGAGAGAGAGAGAGAGAGAGAGAGAGAGAGAGAGAGAGAGAAGGCCAGCTTGCTAGCCTCCCTTACAAAGCCTGGCATACAGTCTGCACTCAATAAACACTCAATGGAGGGCCGAGGGAAGGAGAAGTTCAAGGCTGAGATTTCCTAGGGGCTCTGATGGCAGCAGGGCTGAGCAGAGATGCAAATGGATCCAGGCAGCCAGCACCAACCTTTCCAGAAAGCCCAGAGCTCTAGCTCTGTCCGGGGCAGCCAGCATCTCCTTCCTGTTTCAGGGAGTATGAGATGACAAGAGTCCCCAAGGTGACTTCCTTCTCTAGATGGTCCATTATCCAAGTCTCTGACTGTGAAGGGGCCCACAAGTGCCTCTGTCCAGATTGAACACCAGGCTCAGGAGCAGATTATGTTCTATGTCATGAGGTATCTACGCTTAACCATTGTTACCTTCCCCACCCTGGGCCAATCTCCTACTTGGAAGGCACCACTTAAGATATTTCTGGTGATTAAACTGACTGGGCTTTGCTTGGGAAAGGTTTTCCTGGGCCAGAGGTTCCAGGTCTCAACATCAAAGAAAAGAAACACCTAAACTAGACCCGGGCCCATCCATAACAAAAGTGGTCACTACTGAGGACAGATGCCTCTGAAAACACCACTCCCAGGACATTGTCACACAGAGGATACAGGACAAGGCTTCAAGTACAGGCAAATGTGTACCTAGGCACAAACATGGACGTCATCATTCCTCCTCTCAGATTGCCACCCCCAAGAGAGCTGTGGGGAGACCCCAGGGCCAGCAGGAAGGAAAGCCTTACCCAGCACAGGGTCTAGAGTCCCTGCATGCCAGGGAAGCAAATGCCAGCTTGCTCAGAACCCAGGGCCTCATATCAGCACTGTGATTAGCTATGATGCAATCCTTCAGCTCCAAAGCAACACTCAGACCCACATGGAGGTCCCTTGCCCAGCACCCCCAAGGTTGGGATCTACCCCTCCCCACTCCCACAACCTGCCGAGCAGTCTTACTTCTTCACTTTGGGGTACTTCATCTCTGCGATGGCGTTTGTGGCTTCTGTCTGCTTCTCCTTTAAGTGCTGGGGCCACATGTTGTCTACCCAGTCCACCAGGTCCACCTGAAACCCAGTTCACTGTAAGCACTCCCAGCCTCCCCTGCAGACAGTCCAGAAAGAACCCCTCTGCCTGGAGAGTTTCTGGGTGCTTTTGGCTAGGCTGCCTCACCCATATTAGCCACCCTTCTAGACACTAGAACCCAAACCCTGTTCCTACACCTTTCCCATCCCTTAAGGGACCAGCTTCAGCCATGCCTACCCAGCCATCCCATCTCAAGAGGCAGCTTAGTGCCAGGCTGCAGGGGAGGCAAGCAAGCCCCAGCAGGCAAAGGATGTGGTAGAAGGCTAGGAGGGCAATGACCTACCACAGTGGGACGCTTGACCAGGTGTTCCAGCTTGGTGTGGCTGAACTCGAGGCTGATGACATTGTACAGCTTGTCCCGCTGAGCCTCCGGTGTCTCATAGTAACGCACAAACTGGGACATGCTCATCTCGGTGCCCTTCTGGGTGTTCACATCCATCACATCCACCAACCGGCGGCTCCCTAGAGGCAGAATGCACACATTGTTCACTGTAACCAGCTTAGGACTCCAGATCCCATGAGAGAGCCCCAACAATCAACAGCGGTTCCCCCTACAGGGCTCCCCACTCTCCTCTCCTTTACTCCAGGTCTGCCAATGACCTGGCCCCATCAGTATTCCTGCCCCAACCCCTCCCCAGCCCATCTGCCTAGCTCCATCATCACATCATCCACTGTAACTGCTCTTCAAGGTGACCCCAATGGTTTCCCAGGGGTCTTCAAGCTCCCATCACTCACACTCTACACTGCTGCCAAGTGAGCCTTTTAAAACAGAGACCTCAGCCTGGTCAGCTGGGGCTACAGGGAGACCCTGTCTCAAAAACAAAATAAAACAAAACAAAAAAACAGAGACCTGACTATGGGCATTCTGTTTAAAATCTTCAGTGGCTCCCCCTTTCCTACTGAAAATCCCTGAGCACAGCACACAGAATCTATTTATAGCATGAGGAAAGTACTTATCTCTAGAAAATCAGTGCCGATAGGGAGATGGTTGTTTGCTAGGAACCATGTTCAATCCTTTGAATCCATGTAAAAAAGCCAGGTATGGTGGTATACATTTGCAATCCCAGTATAGGGAAGATATGCAGATCCCTGGGGCTGTTGAATCAGCCAGCCAAACCTATTTATTGAGCTCCAGGTCAATGAGAGACTCTGTCTCATAAAAACAAAGTGTGTAACTCCTGATGAACAACACCCAAGGTTGTCCACAGTTCTCAACATGCACCTGCACACACAAGAATACACACACACACACACACACACACACACACACACTCATTCACTCACTCACTCACACACACAAAGTCTCATTTCTGGGGCTAAGAATGTGGCTCAGTTAGTAGAGTGCTTGCTCAGTATGTACCAAATGCTGGGTTCAATCCTCAGCACTGCCTAAACCAGGTATGCTGGTATGTACCTGTAATTCTAGCAGGAGGATCACCATGAGTTCAAGACCATCCTGGGCTACAATGTGAGACCCTGTCTCAAAAAACTAAGGAGGAAAAAAAAGTATCACTCCCTATTCTGTGGAGCCAGCAGATTCTTGGCTTCTCTGAACCTAAATGTCTTCATCTTGTCAGCCCTTCTGCTAGACTGGCTGTGAGGAATAAATCACATGACTCCAGGAGTACTTGGCACGATGTCTAGTATGTAATGGGCTCTTCATTACTCCCTAGCACTAATCAGAACTGCTAACAACGGTATTTCTTAGGCTGCTTTCTTGCCTTTCTTCCCTGCTATTCTGTAAGCACCACAGAGCAGGCCTCCCGTCTGTCTTGCTCACTACTCTATAACAAGGATCTGAAGAATGGAGTCTGACACATACAGGAGCTGTGGAATGAATAAATACCGAACATTTGCTGGAATATATCACTTCACCTATGAATGGCAGCTGAACAGAAAAGAGCAAGTGAAAAGAGCATGGTGGCGCACGCCTTTAATCCCAGCACTCGGGAGGCAGAGGCAGGCGGATCTCTGTGAGTTCAAGGCCAGCCTGGTCTACATAGTGAGTTCCAGGACAGCTGGGGCTACAGAGAGACCCTGTCTCAAAAAAAAAAAAAAAAAAAAAAAAAGAAAAGTCCAGCCTTCCATCTTAGCAGAGGGCTCATACCTCACAATATCCCAGAGAAAAGAGTTGGACTAAGTCAGAAAATCTCCAGGTTTTCTCTGGATCCCCTACCAACAAATGGACCTGTGACCCTTTGTTTGCTCATCTGTAAAATGGGAAAATCAGTGTCTCTAGAACTTCCATCTAGGAGAAATGTTCCAAGGGGGTAGAAAATAGACACAATGCAGGCTGCCAAGTTCTCAGTGATTTATTAAGGAAGCTGGCACCTCCTGTGTTACACTTGAGATGAACATGACTGTAGTGGGAAACCCATCATCTGCTCTGGAAGGACCCTAATTCCTCATTAGTTCAAAGACAAATACGTGGTCCATGGAAATGAAATATTCAACAACAACAAAAAAATAGTTCAACCCCTGATTCATAGCTACCTAAAAGGTTATGAAAAGATTCACCAGGGGTCAGCAAGTGACAGTTGCCAATCTATTACATTGCCTGCTTTTCTATTTGTTGTGTTTTTGTTTTGCTTTAAAATATTTTATTATTTTTATGTGTGAGTGTATTGCCTGCATATGTGTAAGTGCACCTGTGTTGTGCAATGCCCAAGTGGTCAGAAGAAGGTGTCGAATCCCCCAGAACTGGAGTTACAGATGGTTGTTAGCCACCATGTGGGTGCTGGGAATCAAACCCAAGTCCTCTGCAAGAGCAGTCAGTGCTCTTAACCTCTGAGCTATCTCTCCAGGCCGTTGTTTTGTTTTTTGGGACAATGTCTCATGTAGATCAGGCCAGCTTGGAATCCACCTGCCTCTGAGTGCTGAGACTAAAGGCATGCACCACCACAACCAGCTGATTTTGAACCCCAGATTTTCTTGCCTCCACCTCCCAAATGCTGGGATTATAAGCATGAGCTATGTATGCCCAGCTTGGTTTTAGTATGCTGTTTGTTTTTAAAAAACAGGGTCTTACCACATAGCCTAGGACGGTCTTGAACCCAAGATCCTCCTGTCTTAGCCTAACAAGTTCTGGGATCCCAGGAGGGCACCACCACATTTGGCTCTGCTGGTTTTGGGTGTTTGTTTGATTTTGAGACAGGGTCTCACTATGTAGCCCCAGCTACCCTAAAACTCACTATTTAGATCAGGCTCAAACTCACCAGACTCTTCCTAACTCTGCACTCCAGTGCTGGGACTGAAGGTGTGTGCCATCCACCCCTCCATCGACTACCTGCTTTTACCAAAACCAAGAGCTAAGAATGTTTTTTTGGGTTTTACATTCTTTTAATTAATTTTTAAGATTTTTTTTTTTTTTTTTTTTTGAGACAAGGTCTCCCCGTAGCCCTAGCTAGGCTGAAACTCACTATGTCAACCAGGCTGGCCTCGATCTCACAGAGACCACCTGCTTCTGCCTCCCAAGTACTGGCATTAAAGGCATGCGCTACCACACCCAACAAGATTTTATTTTTAATTACGTGTTTAATTATACGTGGTTGTATATGTGTGTGTGCATGTGTATGTGTGAGTGCAGTGCCTTAGGGGACTGGAAGAGTACATCAGATCCCCTGGAGCTGGAGATACAATGAGCCGTCTGATATAGGTGTTGGGAACCAAACATGGGTCCTCTGGAAGAGCAGGAAGCACTCTTAACCACTGAGCCATCTCTCTAGCCCCATTTTTTTTAAAAGCCTTGATTTTTATTAGAACAAAAAGCTTCATATTTATTTCACTTTTCTAATTCTCTATGTCTCTTCACTTTCATGATTTTCTACTTCCTAACCATGAAAGCAAGCTTGATCCTGGCACAGATAGAGCACACGCAGAACTAACCTGAGTCCTACTGGGTCTCACAGTATGGACACCTCAAAGTCTTCCTGTGCACATAGGATATGCAGGTTCAGATGCTTTCCTGATCTTCTCAGTATAAAGTAAACAATCCTACTGCCAGAGTTTGGGGACAATCTTGTTTTGTTAGAGGCTATAACGTAGGAAAGTCTACAACGGTGTATCAAAGGCCAGACCATTCTGAGTGCCTTCTAAGTGCTGTCCCCAGATGAACATTTTTTACATTCTTAAATGCAATGGTAGAAATCAAAAGAACATTTCATAATGTGAAGATTATGCGAAATTTGAACTCCCAAGTTCACACAGAAGTTTTCTTGGCATCTAACAGCACTCATTGTCTCTGGTATCATCTAGGACTATTTGCAAGCTGCAGTGGCAGAGCTGACCAGTTGTGACAGAAAGGGCACAGCTCACAAAGCCTGAAATGTTTGCTTTCTGGGTCTTTCCGAGAAAGTTTGCTGACCCTTGCACCAGACAAAGCTCTCACTGAACTTGGACGCTGATGCAGGTTAATAGCTTCATTGCATTTAATGCTACATGCTTAGCTCCTGGCACACAACCTGCCCTGTAACAGGCCAATGGCCAACATTCGTTAAATAAACAGAGTACCTCTCATAGCAGAAGCTGAGTAATAGAAATAATTCCTTAAAGGCCTGGAGAGATGGTTCAGCAGTTTAAGAGCACTCACTGCTCTTGCAGAGGAGCTGGGTTCAGTTCCCTGCACCCAACTATCTAAAATTCCAGTTCCAGGAATCCAATGCCCTCTTCTGACCTCCTCAGGCATTGCACACACATAGTACACTTATATACATGCACTCATAGTATGTCTGTACACACAGACAGGACCCATACAACATAGTTCTCTGGTTACTGAGACAGGGTCTCTCTGTACCCCAGCTAGTCTAGAACTCAGTACATAAACCAGGCTGGCCTCAATGTCAGAGATCCACCTGCTTCTGCCTCCAGAGTGCTGAGATTAAAGGTGTGAACCACGACGCCCAGCTCCAAAAAACTGTTTTTAAAAATAACTCCTTATACATGTAGGAGAACTTCGGTATTTTTTAAACTTTTTTTTTAACTTTAAAAAAAATTTATTTTTTATTTTTTATGTGTATGTGTGTATTGCCTGCATGTAGGTAAGTGCGCCTGTGTTGTGCAATGCCCACGGAGGTCAGAAGAGGCTGTTGGATCCCCTGGGACTAGGGTTACCAACAGTTGTTAGCTGCCATGTGGATGCTGGGATCCGAACCCGGGTCTTCTGCAAGAACAATCAGTATTCTTAACCACTGAGCCATCTCTCCAGCCCCAAACTTAGGTATTCTTATCTTTTAATTCAAGGTATGATTTTCACAGCAACCCTGAAGCAAGGTAAGACTGGCTCTGCTTTACAAATGAGAAAACCATGGCCACACATGAAGTCACTGGTTCATGTTCCCTGGAAATACTCTTTCTACCAACTGAAGTCATTACCATTTGCTGAGCACGTCAGAATAGGTACACCCACCCTACAGGCATTCTCACAGTCTCAGCTCCCATTATACCTACTGGATGCAGGAGAAACTGGACACTTGGACAACTAACATGCCCTAGCACATCCCTTGAGTAGCAGAGCTGTGCTTTGGGACTTATTCAAGGGAATGTCAGGGCCTTGCCTCTTATACCATCCCCTGCAATACTGTATATTTTGATCACATGCTAAAGTTAAAAAAAAGTGAGCTCAGCCTTCAGTGATCTTAGTCTTAGTGACCAGCTACAGCCTATAGAAAACAGGGCCATAGATCCAAAGGAGAGAAGTGCTGGAAAGGTGAACATCCACCAGGGGGCATCCCTAGCCTTTGCTGGAGACTGGTCCCACTGTTGACAGTGCCTGTCCTTCCTTAACCAGAGGACCTGGAACAGGTGGGCTCCCATCAGGATTTCTGAGAGTTCCACTTGGCAGAGGATCTGGTTAGCGTCTACAGACTCTCTGCTCCTCGGATAGCCTGCCTCTCTGTCACTCTGCCTAAATTCTGCTCACAGTTGAGTTCAAGGATATTGCCGGACAGTAGGAAGGGGATATAGAACACCAAAAGCCCTGGAGGGTGCTGCAGATCAGCACTGCAGGGCCAAGCTCAGTCACCCAGTCATCTGTTAAACTTAGACCTCATAGCTTGAAGAACCAGCTGGGCTTCAGACTATGTCTTCTGCCTCTTAGCTTGTCTAAGTATCAGTTTCCCCATCTGTAACACAGGGACAAAAACAGCAGCCAACCCAGGCATTATCATGAGACTTAAAACACATAAAATATAAGAAGCAACTCCAGGAAGGCAATGCTACTTACTTGGCCTATTTCATTTATAATTCATTTATAATTACAGTAACCCATAAGTTGTTGGGGAACCCTGCTGCTAGGGTTGTAGTCCTCCATGTCCGGATAGCTCTAAGGGGGCGTATGGAAGGATTCCCCTTCTCAGCAGGGGGCCTCCTGCTCTCTTCCTGACTTACCTGGAAAGTGCCGCCAAGCATGGATGTCTGACCTTATTTGGAACATGACCTTTGGCATACTTACCTGTAGTAAAAACTACCCCCGGGTTTTTTCTATATGATAATCAGGCATTGCCTGGTGGTCGGACGATAAGAGCCTACTGCCACATGTAAATAAAGCATACTATGAGCACCTACTGCCACATGTAAATAAAGCATACTATGAGCACCTATCAGCTGAGGCATTGGCTACTGCCTCCACACTATATTTTCCCTAGTTCTCCCACTGAATAAATGGAGCTGTTTCACTGAGTCTGGAGCTGTTTGCTTCATTGAACCTGCCTCCCCGGAAGGGCCTTCTTCTGTCAGTGCTCACTGGCCGTCCTGACCCTGCTCGTCGCTTCTGCTCCCTTTGTCCTCATGGAGCAGTGGCCAACGACCCACGAGGAGAGGGAGCAACCCCACAATAAGTATCTGAAGTAAATAACTTCAGGAAATCACAAAAATAAAGTTCAAGGATGCTCCGGTCCCTCACATAAAATGATGTTGTATTTGCATTAACATAGACATGTCCCCACAAACACATCAAGTCAAACACACCTAATACAATGTAAATTCCATGTAAATCTGGGCTGGAGAGATGGCTCAGTGGTTAAGAGCACTAACTGCTCTTGCCCAGGACCAGGGTTCGACCAGGGTGCCCAGCACCCACATGGTGGCCACAAACCGTCCTTAACGCCAGTTCCAGGGGAATCTGAAGCCCTCTTCTGACCTCCACGGCATTGCACAACATGGGTGCACTCACATACATGCAAGCAATATATTCATACGCATAAAATTTAAAAAAATTTTTTTTAAACTTAAAAAGAAAAGCAAAACTCATTCAATTTCATGTCTTACAGGGTTTACAATGAATTCAATTATTTTGATATATCACAGTGAAAGATTTATCGTCCTCTTTTTTTTTTTTTTTTTTTTTTTTTTTTAAAAAAAAAAAAAAAAAAAAAAAAAAAAAAAAAAAATTAAATTCCATGTAAATCTCGTTGATATACTGTATTCAAGAAATAATAGGAAAAAATTCTGAATATATTCAGCACAGTTTTTTGTTTGTTTTCAAATACATCAATACATTATGTCTTGAATCCTCAGGTTCAGAGAGTCAATTGTACAGGTGGAAAAAATGAGTCAGTGGGAAATTTATGCACTTCCTTAATGTTTAAATCTCTGCCCTCTAGACCTAGTGGACTGACCACTTAAGATCTTAAAACACGCCAGGCTTAGTGGCACATGCCTTGAATTCCAGCACCCAGGAGACAGAGGCAGGCGGATCTCTTTGAGTTCAAGGCCAGTCTGGTATACCCAGTGAGTTCCAAGCCAGCAAGTGCTACCAGGAAACCGTCTTTAAAAAACACAAAAAAAGGCTGGGCGTTGTGGCACACGCCTTTAATCCCAGCACTCAGGAGGCAGAGGCAGGCAGATCTCTGTGAGTTCAAGGCCAGCCTGGTCTACATAGTGAGTTCCAGGACAGCTGGGGCTACAGGGAGACCCTGTCTCAAAAAGACCCCCCCCCAAAAAAAAGACAAACCACACACACACACACACACACACAAAAGATCTTAAAACATAATCACAGTAACAATGAATGCAGTGTTTTTTAAGATTTGCTTTTAGGGCTAGAGAGATGTCTTATCCCTGAAGAGTACCTGCTGCTCTTACAGAGGACCCAAGTTCAAATTCCAGGACCCACATCAGGTGGATCGAAATGGTCTATAAATTCCACCTCCAGGGGTCTGGAGGGATGGCTCAACAGTTAAGAGCACTGGCTACTTTTGCAGAGGACCTGGGTTGGGTTCTAGCACCCACATGGCAGCTAACAACGCTCCCTAACTCCAGTTCCAAGGAATCTGATGACCTCTTCTAGTCTCCAAAGGCACCGAAAAGCCTCATGTGGGTGCTTGGGACTAGAATTCTGATCCCCTGCAAGACCAGTTACACTCTCTTAACTGTTAAGCCATCTCTCCAGTCTGGATGCAGGGCTTTTATGAAGAATATTAATAATCTCCTAAAATTGATTATGTTGGGGCTAGAGATATGGCTCTGTGGTAAAAAGCATTGGCTGCTCTTGGAGAGGATTCAGGTTCAGTTCCCAACATCTACATAGTGGCTAACCATATGTAATTCTAGTTCCAGGGGATTCAAAGTCCTATTCTGGCTTCCACAGGCATTGTACAACATGGGTGCACTTGCATACATGCAGGCAACATACACATGAATAAAAATAAATAATAAAATTGATTATGATGATGGTTGCCCAACTCTATATATATGTTCAAAAACCCGTCAATCATATGCAAAAATATAACAAAAAGAACAAAGCACTGTCGCACAGCGCCCTCAAGAAGGCATCTCTGGAACTGCTGTTACCCGCCATGTGGGTGCTGAGATTCAAATCTATGTTACACAGCAGATCCTATCTCCCCCAAGGAAACTTTTTTGAGACAGGGTCTCATTATGTAGCCTTGGCTAGCCCACCTTCTCATTAGCTCAGTTATATGAAAGCACTGTTCACAGGGCTGGAGAGATGTCTCAGTGGTTAAGAGCACTGACTGCTCTTGCAGAGGACCCAGGTTTGATTCCCAGCACCCACATGACAGCTAACAACTGTCCTCAACTCCAGTTTCAGGGAATCTGATGCCCTTTTCTGACCTCCGAGGCGTTGCACAACACGGGTGCACTTACCTACACGCAGTCAAGACACAAGTACACATAAAATTAAAATAATTTTTTTCATGTGTATCTTTTTGAGACAGGGTGTCCCTGTAGCCCCAGCTGTCCTGGAACTCACTATGTAGACCAGGCTGGCCTTGAACTCACAGAGATCCGCCTGCCTCTGCCTCCCAAGTGCTGGGACTAAAGGTGTGCGCCACCACGCCCGGCCTCTTCTTTTCTTCTTTACTTTATGCTTTTGTAATAATGGGGACAGACTCATTCACGCTAGACATGGACTATGTCCACAGGCCATTTTATTTTAAAGTTTTTTTTTTTTAATGTGAATGTTTTGCCTGTAGATATGTAAGTACACCATGTGTGTGCAGTTCCTATGGAGACCAGAAGAGGACCTCACATCCCCTGGAGTTAGAAGGTTATGAGTCACCGTGGGTGCTGGAAACTAAACCCAGATCCTTCTGCAAAAACAGCAAGTGCTCTTAGCTGCTGATCTATCTCTCCAGCCTTGTGTGTGTGTGTGTGTGTGTGTGTGTGTGTCTGTGTTGTGTGCAAGTGCATGTGGAGGCCAGGAGGGCATCAGTGTCCTCCTCTATCATTCTCGAATGTAATCCTTTAAGGTAGACTATCTCTCTGAACCTGGAGCCTGCATTTTGGGCTTGGCTGGCAACCAGCAAGCTTCAGTGATCCTCCTGTCTCTGGCCCCACTCAGTGCTGAGGTTATACGCATGCACAGGACAATGCCCAAGTTTACATAAGCTGGGCATCCAACGGCAGTCCCCATGCTATCACAGCACGCATTCCTAACTGCCATATCATTGCTCCAGGCCCCGGAACAAACCCTTTTCCAGGCCCCGGAACAAACCCTTTTTTACTTCTTCATTTTGAGACAAGGTCTCACTAAGTTGCCTAGGCTAGGGTTTGGAGAGTGCATGCACCTAAACAATGTGTTTAAATTCTAATCTCTGATACCTATTAATGTGACAACTGGGGCCTGTGGGTCGAGTATGTGTAGCTCTATCCACTGACAAGTAAGATGAAGCTGTCAGAAGACCCAGCCCTGGGACCACACAACTCAACACAGAGGAACAGATGCATGTGTGGAGGTTTGATTTACGGTGTGGAGCAACAACCAGACTCTTTAGTTCCCCCATACCAATGTAAGAGCTCCCTCATTGCCCTTTGCAACTTTGCAGCTTTCTAAAGTTACCAAGGCCAATAGGAACCAATCCTGGGAATTCCTGAAGAGATAAAAGTCTCCAAATGAGACCTTTAATGTTTTATTTATTTATTTATTTTTGGGCTTTTTTTTTGAGACAGGGTCTCCCTGTAGCCCCAGCTTTCCTGGAACTCACTATGTAGAACAGGTTGGCCTTGAACTCACAGAGATCCACCTACCTCTGCCTCCTAAGCACTGGGATTAAAGGCGTAATATTAGCTAAAGTAATATTTTAAAAACATTGGGTGTGATTATG
>NW_008343207.1:3547585-3550069 GCF_000622305.1 Nannospalax galili | reverse complement strand
TTTTTTTTTTTTTTGTCTTTTTGAGACAGGGTCTCCCTGTAGCCTCAGCTAGCTGTTCTGGGACTCACTATGTAGACCAGGCTGGCCTTGAACTCACAGACTTACAGAGATCCGCCTGCCTCTGCCTCCCAAGTGCTAGGATTAAAGGTGTCCGCCACCACACCCAGCTGTTTATGTGTTTTTAAGAAATTTTTTTATTTTTATTTTATGTGTATGAGTGTTTTGCCTGCATGTATGCAAGTGTACCCTTGTTGTGCAGTGCCCATGGAGGTGGGAAAGGGCCAGATCCCCTGGAACTGGACTTAGGTAGAATTGTTAGCTACCCATGTGGGTGCTAGGAACTGAACCCAGGTCCTCTGAAAGAGCAGCCAGTGCTCTTAAACACGGAGCCATCTCTCGGCTCCTCTTTATGTTTTTAACGTCACTCCACCTGATAAAAGGAGACTCAGGGCTTGGAGTGGCCTAACCCTCATTTCTAGGGCTATAGGGAGCAACAAGAGCCAAAGGCAAGGAGAAGGAGAGGTAGACTGACAGTACTAAGGGCCCAGGGTTGAAACATATGATTCTAAGAATAGCTTCCTTGGTGTGCTGGGAGCTCTGTTCATCTCCCCAGGTGTACTGGAAGCCACCTTCACAGGAGAGGTCAGATGGGAAAAAAAAGAGAAGAAAGTCAGTTCGGCTGGGCACTGAGTGCCCAGGGAAACAAATATACCAGTACCATGCAAATGCAGCACTGCTGGGTTCCGGCCCCAGAAGGCAAAGGGAACTGCAGACAAGATGGCACCCTACCTAAGGAGACAGGACAATTTGGGTAGCAGTTACCGTAGGCATTGGAGTCTCATATGAAATAAGGAACAGTTCTGAATCAAATAGCAGATATAGAAAAGTTTCACTCCACAGAGGCCAGCCAGTGAATGACAAAGTATGACAGAATTAGACTACTGTTCCTGTGCAGATGCTGATGAATTAACAGGCGAGACATGTAGCATCAAAGAATGCAACCACGGAGAGAGAAAAGAAGAATGGATGCTACGTGCCTCCTGAGGGAACAGAACACAAGCTGTGATGGAGTGTTCCCAGCTGGGGCAAGATGATCCTGAAGAGAAGAAATGAGATACCTGGGCTCTAGTCACCATCACACCCAGCTACCAAGTTACAGGAAACCACAGAAGACAGACATCAAACAACTCTACTACAATGCTGGTGGCAAAATCCAGATAGAAAACTCCACAGGGCAAACCTGACTTCTTCAGTTTGGAAGAACTTGAAAGGTTGGAAGAGATTTAGACTTCTCAGCCAACCAGAATGGAGGACGCTTATTTACATTCTAACTTATATGAATTCTTCTTAAAGTAACATTTTAAAACATTAGGTGTGGGGGTTGGAGAGATGGCTCAGCAGTTAAGAGCATTGACTGCTCTTGCAGAGGACGCAGGTTTGATTCCCAGCACCCACATGGTGGCTAAGAACCATCCAACTCCAGTTCCAGGGGAATCGGAAGCCCTCTTCTGACCTCCACGGCATTGCACGACATGGGTGCACTCACATATATGCAAGCAATACACTCATACACATAAAATAATAAATAAAATACTTTTTATAAATAAAACATTAGGTATGATCATGGCATTGTTCATGTGTTTTAAAATTCCTTTTTGGTGGTACATACCTGTAATTCCAGTGCTGAAGAGACTGAGGTAGGAGGATAATGAGTTTGAGGACAGAATGGACTATATAAAGACCCTGACTTGAGGCTGGAGAGATGGCTCATCACTTAAGAGCACTGGTTGCTCTTGCAGAGCACCAGGGTTCAGTTCCCAGCCACCACATGGTAGCTAACATCCATCCTTTGTTCCTGTTCCAGGGAATCTGATGCCTTCTTCCAACCTCTGAAGGTACTGCACAACATGGTTATACATACATGCAGACAAAATACATATACAATAAAAATAAATCACCCCCAAATTTAAAGACCCTGACTAAAAAACTAAACAAAACACAATACAATACAAACAAAAACCAGGCTGTATAAAGTGCTTGCTGCATAATTGTGAGTTCAGATCCCTACAATTCATGTAAAAGCCTATAAATGTAGCTCTTGAAAGGAGTGCAGAAACAAGAGGATTCCAGGGATTCATTGGCCAACCAGTGTAGCCAATCCAGTGAGTTCCAGGATCAGTAAGAGAACCTGTTTCAAAAAGTAGGATGGAGAGGGACAGAGAAAGATCCCTGACACAAACCTCTGACCTCCACAAACACACACACGCACATACACACACAAATGTATATATACACATGCACATGTACACACACACAAAAATTGTTCTCAGTTAAAAATATACATATTGGGGGGCTGGGCATGGTGGTGCACGCCTTTAATCCCAGCACTCAGGAGGCAGAGGCAGGCAGATCTCTGTGAGTTCAAGGCCAGCCTGGTCTACATAGTGAGTTCTAGGACAGCTGGGGGTACAGGGAGATCCTGTA
>NW_008343207.1:3520809-3547339 GCF_000622305.1 Nannospalax galili | reverse complement strand
TGGATGAGGTTGGACCAAGTTGATAGGTACATGGAAATTTATCCTTTCTACTTATCTTTTTTTTAATTAAATTTTATTTATTATTTTTTAAATTTATGTGTATGTGTGTATTGCGTGCACGTATGTAAGTGCACCTGTGTCGCGCAATGCCCACGGAGGTCAGAAGAGGCTGCTGGATCCCCTGGGACTGGAGTTACAGACAGTTGTTAGCTGCCATGTGGGTGCTGGGATTCAAACCCAGGTCTTCTGCAAGAACAACCAGTGTAGCCTTTGGGATGTAGCCCAAAGGTAGAGTCCTTGTCTAGCACAAAATTCTCAGGCTGGGAATACAATTCAATGGTGTAGTACTTGCCTTTCATATACAAGCCCTGGGTTCAGTCTTGGCATTGAAAAATAAAATCAATATAATAAAGTTAAAAAAAAAAAATCCACCCAGGTGTGGTAGCACACGCCTTTAGTCCCACTTGGGAAACAGAGGCAGGCGAATCTCTGTGAGTTCAAGGCAGTCTGGTCTACATTGAGAGTTCCAGGCCAGCTGGGGCTACAGGGAGACCCTGTCTCAAAAAGACAAACAAAAAAAAAATCCTTGTGCTAGAGAGATGCTTAGTCAGTAAAGTGCTTGCAAGCATGAAAACCTAAGCTGAATCCCTAGAATCCATATAAAAATGCCAGGCATCCTGGGACTCACTAGCCAGCCAGCCTAGTCTACTTAGTAAGTTCTGGGCAAATGAGAAACCTTGTCTTTAAAAAAAAAAAAAGGTGGCACCTGAGGAACAAAACCAAAGGTTATCCTCTGGCCTCCATACACACTTGAACACATGATACATGAGCACATACAAACACATACACAAACACAATTCTACACGCTGAGTATGGTAGCTCTATACTCAGACTGCCAAGGTTCAGGGCCAGCCTGGGCTATAGAGTCAGACCCAGTCTCAAAGACAAAAAAAAAAAGGTAAACAAACAAAAAATCCTAGTTGTACTTACTCTGTGATTTAAGGGACTCCTTTAACCTCAAGACTTGCAGAGTATGTATGTGTAAAACAGAAGGGCCCTAATGGTAAGAACCTAATACTACTGCCAACGTGGTAGTGTCTGCCATACACTAACCACCAAACAGGCTCCAAAAAGAACTATGAGGTCAGAAGGAGGGTCTGAGTCAGACAGGAAGAGGAAGATGCTTTTTCACAAGTTCTGGGATTTCATAGGCACCCATGTTCTGCTGGTGGTGGTGGCTTTTGTATTTTTTTTAAACATTTATTTATTTAGTGGCAGTAGGGAGGGAGCACTCATGAGTACTACACATGTGTGTGAAGGTCAGAGGACAACGTGCAGGAGTTGGTTCTCTCCCTCCATGTGAAGTTCCAGGGATTGAACTCAGATTGTTGGGCTTAACAGCAGGTGCCTTTATCCCCTGAACTACTACCTCGGGCAGTACCCACATTTTAACCATGAGCCACCAAGCCCTATCTGGTTCTTTAATTCCCTTTCCTGACCTCTTCCCATCATGTGGCTCACGGGACACCTTGGAATGTTCTGATCATATCAACCCTGACAGTCCTATTCCAAGGCCCAGTTCCCACTGGGTAAAGACAGTAAGAGACTGACCTTTAACTTTTCTCCATCACCAAAGAACTCCTTCAAAAAGAAGCTTTTATGTGAGTCAGATCCATATAAAACAAGCAGCTCAGGCTGAAGTGGGATAGGGAATGACCCCAAATTCAGACCAAATTTCTGGAATTTCCCTTTGAAAACTACTGGGTAAAGTCCTCTTTTAATTACAAAGGTCATTTCCCATCAGTGTGACAGGGGGAGTTGCTTCAGGGGTGACTAGAGACAGAAGGGCCTGTCAGCCAGAGCTGAACTAGGACATTAAGAATTAATGGTCCACCAGGCATGGTGGCGCACGCCTTTAATCCCAGCACCCGGAAGGCAGAGGCAGGTGGATCTCTGTGAGTTCAAGGCCAGCTTGGTCTACATAGTGAGTTTCAGGACAGCTGAGGCTACAGGGAGACCCTGTCTCAAAAAGACCAAAAAAAAAAAAAAAAAAAAAAAGAATTAATGGTCCAATGGCAGAGCACAGAAGGGCACACCTGTAACCCCAGGACTTGGGAGGCTGAGATAAGAGGATGGAGAGTTTGAGGCCAACCTGTGCTACATAGTGAGAAATATAAATTATCCTTCTGTCTTCCTAGGTTCACACTCTGCTGTCGCTTTGTCACAGTTGCAAAAAGAAGAGTACAGAGGTGGGTCTCTGAGCAAGGAAGAGATAATTGCCTCCAAAGAAACAGAAAAGAGGAGCTGGAGAGATGGCTCAGCAGTTAAGAGCACTGACTGCTCTTGTAGAGGACTCAGGTTCAATTCCCAGCACCCACATGTCAACTACGAACTGTCCTTAACTCCAGTTCCAGGGGAATCCGAAGCCCTCTTCTGACCTCTGAGGCATTACACGACACGGTGCACTCACATACATGCTGGCAATACACTTATACACATAAAATAAAAATAACAACAACAACAAAAAGAAACAGAAAAGAGCATTCAGGAGTTGGGACCTGGTGACAAGGACAAGCTCTACCTTTGGAACCCATGGAAGATAGATCCACGCTTCTGGAACTTATCACAGTCTACAATTCAATGGATTACAGGGGAAATTTTCCACACGAGAGTGAGGACTAGAGTTCCTAAGTAACCAAGCAGCCTCACTCACTCCTTCTACCTCTGCCCCCTCCCCTTCCTCTGGATCTCATTGACTCTCTGGGCTCACAGGCTACACACACACATCCAACAGATTCCAGCTGCAGAATTAATCCATGGCCCTATGGCCCCTGCTTTGAAGGCTCCATCAGTCAATTCCCAGAGCTGTGGGCTCACAGCCAGGAGGAAGCTCAAAGTCACCTTGAGGCTAACAAGAAGCACACACAGGCACTGACCTCAAACTCCCTGAGAGCCCCACACTTCAGAAAGGGCACAGAACTGTTCTACATCATAGTTCTGAAACACTATCTGTCACCGAGAGGCTTCTGGGATGGTTTTTATGCTGCTCCTGGGAGTAGCTCCTCATCTAGCTCACATGGGTTGCAGGGACATTAACCACAGGTTCATATCCTACAGTGATCAACAATTCCCAACAGTGAGGCTTCAGGTATAGTCCTGAGCCTTTCTGGGCCTCAAGTTCCTTATCTGTAAAAGGGAAAAACTAGGCCCCTCCCCCCTTACCTGACACCATTATCAAAAGCACTCAATAAGCCCAATAGTAGGGGCTCCCTGAAAGACTTCATCCCAAACTGAAGGGTACAGGAAAGGAGAAAGACCAACACCAGGGTCACTGTGTGGTTGGGAACAAGATTCGCCAGATCTAGGCCCAAATATCTTCTAACTACTCACCTTGACTGTAACTTCAGATACAGTCTCCAGGTCTGTTCCCCTGTGCCTCAGGATCCTGACCCTCATGGACAGCTGGCATAAGACACAAATCAAGAACTGGCTAGATGGCTCAGCAGGTAAGAGCACTTGTTACCAAGCCTGATAAACTGAATTCAGTCCCCCAAACCCACAGACTCTGCAAAGCTGTCCTCTCTCTCTCTCTCTCTCTCTCTCTCTCTCTCACACACACACACACACAAACACACACACACACAAATAAGCAAAATGCCTTTTTCCTTTAAGATATAAACTGAGACAGACTAACAAACCTGATCTAAACTCAACAAAGCCAAGAAAATCAGAGAAGTTACCCAAAGCAGCCACAAGGAGGCCTTCTGGCTGATGGGAGCCAGTCACAGCACAGTGCTGATGTTATGAAACCAGATCTCACCCTAGCCAGAGATCTCAGCATTTAAGAGCCTGAGGCAGGAGATCAGCCTTGAGTTCAAGGTCAGTCTGGGCTCCATGAGATCATCTCAAAAAGAAAAAACAAAAAATACCCAACTTCTATGTTCACAGATATGAACATGATCTTAGTTCTTCCAGAAACTTGGTATTTGACAATGGTCAAATAACGCTGAACCCTTGGGACTGTTTTTAGTTTTAGAATGCTGGGGATAGAACTCAGGACAGGACCTTGCACATACTAGGCAAGTGCTCTTACCACTGAGCTACAAGTCAGCCCTGAGCCTCAGTTGTGACTTCTATAAAATGGGCAGAGGAAGGGCTGGAGCCCTAGCTCTGCACTTAAATGTACTGGCTGCTCTTGCAGAGAACCCGGGTTCAATTCCCAGTACCCCATGGCAGTTAACAATTGTCCGTAACTCCAGTTCCAAGAGATCCGATGCCTTCTTCTGACCTCTACAGGCATTGCACAACACAGTTGCACTTATACACATACAGGCAAAACACATACATAAAATTTTTTAAAAAACGTATGGGCAGAGGAGGCCAGTCATGGTGACTCCTTTAGTTCCAAAACTCAGGAGGCAGGGGCAGATGATCTCTGTGAGTTCAAGGCCAGCCTGGTCTACAAAGCAAGCTCAAGGCCATCCATGGCTGCATATTGAGACCCCGTCTCAAAGGAAAAAGAAAACTCTGTATCAATTGTATATAAAACTATTATAGACCATCTCCAGCTTATGGTGGTTAAACTTTATTAATTTTTTTATTTTTTATTTTTTTGTGTATATGAGTGTTATGCCTGCATGTAGGTAAGTGCACCCATGTTGTACAATGCCCAAGGAGGACAGAAGAGGCTGTCGGATCCCCTGGAACTGGAGTTATAGACAGTTGTTAGCTACCATGTGGGTGCTGGGATTCGAACCTGGATCTTCTACAAGAATAGTAAGTGTTCTTAACTGCTGAGCCATCTCTCCAGGCCCCTAATTTTTTTTTAAATTTTATTTTATAATGGTCATTCAGGATAAACCATACTTTGAATCTTGAGTTTCAATCTGTTCAGGCAATATTTTTGTCAAGCAACAAGAGCAAACTGTGGCTCCCACTCAGGCCTGTGATTGTGATGCTAAACCCTACAGCATGCTGTTGCTAGCCAGTGATGTTCAGGAGGGAAGCTAAAGCAAATGCATTTTGGACTCAGTATTTTCCTCTTACAATGTCTTTATCAGGACATGACCCCATCATACATTAAGAAGCACTTGTGTTTTTTTAATATTGTATTTATATTTTATTTTATGTGTATGAGCTTATTGCCTGCATGTATATAAGTGCACCCGTGTCATGCAATGCCCTCCGAGATCAAAAGAGGGCGTCCAATTCACTGGAATTGGAGTTATGGACAGTTGTTAGCTACCATGTGGATTCTGAGAATGGAACCCAGATCCTCTGAAAGAGCAGTCAGTGCTTTTAACCACTGAGTCATCTCTCCAGTCCCTTGTGTTTATTTTTTTAAGAAGCTACCCCTACAAGACAGTGATTCACACTGGGAAAAAACAGTGGGAAGGAATACGTATGGTTTCCCTGGGATCTGAGCATGATTAAGAATCTGACTTCAAGCCAGGCGTGGTGGTGCACGCCTTTAATCCCAGCACTCGGAAGGCAGAGGCTGGCAGTTCTGTGAGTTCAAGGCCAGCCTGGTCTACACAGTGAGAGGTCCAGGACAGCTGGGGCTACAGGGAGACCCTGTCTCAAAAGACCGAGGAAAAAAAAACCAAAAAAACAAGAATCTGACTTCAGAGAAAATCTGTGAGGTGGGTGAGAAGACATACCAAAAAGGTGACTGGGACCCAACTTCTTGGGCTCATAATCCTGAGTGCACTTGCCATCATACCCTTGTCCTTCTGGAGAGCCGAGTATCTCTACAACTGTTTGTCCTACTTTGTCTTCTGAGCTCAAATTCAGCACAGCTAGAACCAACAACATCTACATCCACCCCCAAGTCACTTTACCTCTGTACAGAAGCTTCATCTCCTTAAGTGCTGAAATTCAAGCCCATTTTGAACCAGATGGGCCATAGATCACCTGAGCAACTCAAAAGTCATAAGCCAGGCCTCAAGGAACCTTTCCCCAGCTTGAAATTGGAAAAAGGTCTTCTCTGCACTGGAAACAGCTCTTCTACCTTGGCCCTTCATCCCTGAAAATGTATGCCTACTCCAAGTTCATCTCTACCCACTCTGTAGTCAGGAGCACCTCTCAGGAGCACCTCTCAGTTACTGAGTCTACCACTATCTGCAGTGGCACTGAATGGACCAAAGACACTAACAGAGCCTCAGCAGCTTGGCAGTTCCATGTCCCCTGGCTTCACTGGACCCTAGCTGCAGCTCCAAGTTATTTCAAGGGACATCAAAATAGCAGCCAAGATCATTGGGGCTGAGGCTGCCACAGTTGGGGTGGTTGGTTCTAGGGCTGGAATTGGGACTGTTTGGCAGAGCTTCATCAGTGGTTATACCAGGATCCCCTCTCTGAAGCAACAGCCCTGCTCCTATGCAATACTGAGCTTTTACCTCTCAGAGGACATGGGGGCTTTGCCTAACCGTGGCCTTTCTCATTCTCTTCACCATGAGAAGCATCTGTCTCTACCATGACCTCCCATAGTTCTTTCTCAGGTGTCTCATCTTCTCTGTTTGTTTTCCTAAATGTCCCCAGGATGTCCAGGGAAAGTGTTTGGCTCAGGGTTTGACAGAGAGAAGACAATAAAAGACTACATTAAGAAAAAAATAGCCAGGCGTGGTGGTACACGCCTTTAATCCCAGCACTTGGGAGGCAGAGGCAGGCGGATCTCTGTGAGTTCAAGGCCAGCCTGGTCTACATAGTAAGTTCCAGGACAGCTGGGGCTACAGGGAGACCCTGTCTCAAAAAGACCAAAAAAAGAAAAAGAAAAAAATAATGGAAAAAGATGGTGCTAGGATGAAGCTCAGTAGTAAAATATTGGCCTAGCACTCAAAAGGCCCTTGATTCTACCCCCAGCATCACAGATGATAAATAAACTAACAAATAAGAAATAAGACAAGTATACAAGTTTGTTTTTGAGACAGGGTCTCCCTGTAGCCCCAGCTAGCCTGGAACTCACTATGTAGACTAAGGCTGGCCTCAATATCACAGAGATCTGCATGACTCTGCCTCCCCAGTGCTGGGATTAAAGGCATGTGCCACCACACCTGGCATAACTTAAAATTTTAAAAATAAAGTAGAGAGCTATAGAAGACATCCAATGTCAACCTCTGACCTATACATACATACACACACACACACACACACACACACACAGAGAGAGAGAAAGAAAAATAAAGAGGGCAAGAGAAGCCCCGTACCCATACACACACACACATATATATACATGCACATATATGCATACAACACACAAAAATACACAGAGGTCTGGGGACAAGTCAGCTATCTCAGATTTCCAAGGTGTGAGAATTTATAGTCTTTCCCCTACATACAGAGCACACCCTGAGTCTCCCTAAACTACCCAGCACAGGGCCAGGCACAACACAGACACACAATAGACATGCAAAACTGAGTGGAGAAGTGGGAAGCCATAAAGCCAAAGTAAGAGCTCAGGAAACACCCAAAGTTAGGTGTAAGCTTGGTTCTACTATCCACTAGCTATGCAGCTTTTTCCCTCTGAGCTTCAAGCTTCCCCACCCAAACAAGTGAATGATGACAGTTAAGTTCCAGGATTACTGATGGGGATAAAGGGAACTCATATTGTAAATATTCATATTGTAAATATTCAATGAGACAGGTGGCTACCACTACAATAAGGTAAATGAATACTGAATGAAATAATTTCTCATGAAGTTTTTTTTTTTTTTTTTTTTTGGTCTTTTTGAGACAGGGTCTCCCTGTAGCCCCAGCTGTCCTGGAACTCACTATGTAGACCAGGCTGGCCTTGAACTCACAGAGATCCACATGCCTCTGCCTCCCAAGTGCTAGGATTAAAGGCGTACGCCACCAAGCCCGGCATGAAGTGTTTTTTTAAGAAAAGGGGCCAAGCCGGGCATGCTGGCGTACACCTGTAGTCCCAGCACTTGGGAGGCAGAGGCAGGCAGATCTCTGTGAGTACAAGGCCAGCCTGGTCTACATAGTGAGTTCCAGGACAGCTGGGGCTACAGGGAGACCCTGTCTCGAAAAGACCAAAAAAAAGAAAAATTTTAAAAAAAAGAAAGGCCAGCTTGAATTACTTAGGGAGATCTATCTCAAACAAAAACAAAGGGCTAAGGATTTAGCAAGATTGAGTCTGCACAGGGCCCTGAGTTAGAAGCCCCTCCTCCCACAGCACCAAAAAAAAAAAAAAAAAAAAAAGATAAAATGTGTCTATACTGAACATGCACAGATTTCTTCTGTCAGTATTTCCTAAACAACATAGTATAACAACTACATACAGGGCATTGACACTGCATTCCGTAACTAAGGGACTCTAGGGATTATTTAAACTCTATGGGGAGATGTATACAGATTATATGCAAGTACCATGCCATTTTATATAAGGCGTGCAAATTTGAACATCTGTGGGTTTTGGCATCCTTGAGGAGGTCTGGAACAAATTCCCCCATTGATACTAAGAGAGGATTGTAATGCAATGTGTGAGCCTCAGTTGCATGCTAGATTGGAAGGGAAAAAAGGAAAACAGCTCTAAAGGACATTCTGGGGACAAATGGGAACTGTTTGTTAGATATTGGTATTGTCTTTTTTTTTTAATGTGTATGCATGTATTGCCTGCATATAGGTAAGTGCACCCATGTTGTACAATGCCTGAGGAGGTCAGAAGAGGCTGTCAGATCCTCTGGGACTGGAGATATGGGCAGTTGTTAGCTGCCATGTGGGTGCTGTGATTCAAACCTGGGTCTTCTGCAAGAACAACCAGTATTCTTAACAGCTGAGCTATCTCTCCACCCCCACATATTGATATTGTGTCAATGTTAAGTTTCCTGAGTTTGACTGGCACTCTGCAGAAGTCATGGGAGGCCCTGGTTCTCAGGCGATCCCAAGGGAGTATTTAGGAGTAACAGGTCATGATTTCTGCAACTAATTTTCTTTTTATTTTATTTTTTTAATTTATTTTTATTTTATATGTATGAGTGTTTGCCTGCCTGTATAGTGCACCCATGTTGTGCAATGCCCTCAGAGGACAGAGGAGGGTGTCAGATCCTCTGGAATTGGAGTTACAGACAGTTGTTAGCTGCCATGTGGGTGCTGGGACTCAAAACCAGGTGTTCTGCAAGAGCAGTCAGTGATCTTAACTGCTGAACCATCTCTCCAGCCTGTCTGCAACTAATTTTCAAATTGCTCAGTAAAATGTGTGTGCCTATGTGCATGCAGAAGAATAATTTTTCTAAATAAAAATGTTTTCCTCCCTTTGTAAACATCAAAAAGAATATAGATTGTTTGGGAGGCCATTCAGTGAGTAGAGCACTTGACTAGCGTGCCTGATATCCTGGGTCCAATCCCTAGTACCACAAAAGGAGGAAGAAAAGAATTAAGGAATTGAATGAGCTTTCTAAAATAAACTGCAGGCCAGCAGAATGGTTCAATGGGTAGAAGTGCTTGCTTCCAAGCCTGACAACCTGGGTTCAATCCCTAGGGCCCACATGGTAGAGGAAAACCAACTCCCAAAAGTTGTCCTCTTGTTCCATATGTGTGCCATGGCAATCAAGCACCCACACCCATACACGCATATGGACATATGTGCACACCGATTACTAAATAATAAATGAATAAATAGATAAATGATAAAAATAAATTGTGGGCACAGACCTGCTACGATGTGAAGGTGGTTTGTCCCCCAAGCATCTACATGTCATAGGCTTGGTCCTTACTATAGCAATGGAGACAGATTATGAAAACTTTAAGAGATAAGGAGACTGGAGAGCTGGTACAGCCATTAAAGGCTCAGGCTCGCAACCAGGAAGATAAGAGGTAAGGCCTAAAGCGAGGTATAACAATGGACATTTGTTTTCAATTTTATGGGTTCATTTTTTCCCATTTTATATGTATTGAGTGCTTTGTCTTCATGTATGGAAGTGTACCAGGTATGTGCAGTGCCCACAGAGGCCAGAAGGCTTCAAATCCCCAGGACTGGAGTTAAGGATGGTCATTAGCCTCCATGTATGTGCTAGGAACCAAACCAGGTCCTCTGCAAGAGCAGCCAGTACTCCTAAACACTAAGTCATCTCTCCAGTCCCAACAAGCACATCTGTAATCCAAGCACTCGGGAAGTAGAGGTTGAAGCATCAAGAGTTCAAAGCATGCTGAGAGTGGTAGTGCACACTTTTAATTCTAGCACTTGGGAAGCAGAGGTAGTTAGATCACTTTGAGTTCCAGGGCTACATGGTGAGCTGGAGAGATGGCTCAGCGGTTAAGAGCACTGACTACTCTTGCAGAGGACCGGGGTTTGATTAGCAGCACCCACATGGCAGCTATGAACAGTCCTTAATGCCAGTTCCATGGGAATCCGACACCTTCTTCTGACCTCTGCAGCATTGCACAACACGGGTACACTCACATATATGCAGGCAATACACTCATATACATAAAATAAAAATAATAAATAAAAATATATTTTCAAAAAAACCCAAAAAGCAAATGTCATCAAAAATGGTTCAGGTCAGCTTGAATTATGTGAGATCTCATGGGAGGGTCAGGTATTTGTCCTGAGACCTTGGAGAGGAAATTTCTAAAAGCATGTTTTGGGGCCATGGTGGTGTGTGCCTTTAATACCAATACTCAAAGGTAGAGGAAGATGAATCTCTGTGAGTTTCAGGCTAGCCTCACCTACAAAAGGAGTTCCAGACCAGCCAGAACTACAAAGTAAGAACCTGTCTCAAAAAGATAAAAGACTTAGCCTGGCTCTACGCAGCTCGCTGCCTCACTATATGGAAATGTAATTATTTGCATATATGTACTCCAGCCATTGCCATATGCCAAGAAGTAACACAGATGATGGGCCTCACTGGAGTAGAGCCAAATGCCAGAGACAGTATTAAGCATTTTTCCTCAAATAGAATCTTCTTCAAGTATGTCATTACAGCAACGAAAAGCTGACTAATACCAGTTCCAGCCAATTCAATAAGGCAAAGAAAATAAATTGAAAGGCATAAAGACTCGAAGAAATTAACTAGGTATTGTGAAATGATAATGGTCACTCATACCTATAATTCTAACACTGGGGAGGCTGGAACAGAAGGACTGTCATAAACTCGAGGCCAGCCTGGGCTACAGAGTAAGACCCTATCACAGAAACAAACAGTGACAATAACAAAATTAATATGGTTAACAAATAACATGATTAGTTAGTTTAAAATAATTGTACTCCAAAAAAAGAGGGAAAAAAAAAAAATCAAGTGAGGACCGAGGAGATGGCTCAGTACACTTGCAAGTACAAGGACATGAGTTTGAAACTCCAGTATACATGTAAAAAGCTGGGTATGGTTTCAGCACACATGTAACT
The DNA here is from genome assembly GCF_000622305.1 of Nannospalax galili. Taxonomy (NCBI): domain Eukaryota; kingdom Metazoa; phylum Chordata; class Mammalia; order Rodentia; family Spalacidae; genus Nannospalax; species Nannospalax galili. Next base: position 3,535,995 of record NW_008343207.1, on the reverse strand, counting down.
ATTTGGGAGCAGAGACAGGCAGATCCCAAGGGCAAGCTACCCAGTCAGCCTAGACAAACAGTGAGCTTCCAGTTCAACAAGAGAGACCCTGTCTCAGTTAGGTAATCAGGGTAAGAAGCAACCAAATCAGACACTTGACATCCTGCTCTGGCCTCCATATGCACACACATGGGTATGCACACCCACACATAAGTATACACCACATACATACATACACACACACACACACACACACACACACACACACACACACAGAATTTTTTTTTTAAAAAATCAAGTACTTAGGGCCGGACGTGGTGGCGCACACCTTTAATCCCAGCACTCAGGAGGCAGAGGCAGGCGGATCTCTGTGAGTTCTAGGCCAGCCTACACTGCATAGTGAGTTCCAGGCCAGCTGGGGTTACAGGGAGACCCTGTCTCATTAAGACTGCCACCCCACCCCCCAAAAAATTTGAAGTACCTAGGAATAACTCTAATAAGATATGCAAGTTGTGATGATTAATCTTTTCTGTTCTCTTTTTGTTGTGATGATTAATCTCACTGTCAACCTGATTGGATTGAGAAACACTTCAGAGATGAGCAAAGCACTCCTCAGGGTGACACGGTAAGGGATTTCCAGACTCCGCTAGACCCTAAGGGCTCTGACCTAATGAATGATTCTAGCCATTGAAAATCTGAATAGACTATTGGTAGGTGGTAGAATGTGGGAGGCAGAGCCTGGCTGGGCCAGAAGAAGGTAACTATGGTATGCCTGTGGGGGCTGCCCTGGCCCTTCCTCTGTTTCTGAACCACTCTGCTTCCTGTCCAGCTCTGCCCCCAGTCCACTGAATCCTCTGAAACTAAGAACCAAACTTAATCTTTTCCCCTGAAGTCATTCTCCCGAGTATTTTAGCCACACCTACAGAAAAGAAACCAACACAAAAATTGTACAGTAAACAGGGCTATGCTCACTGATTAGAAAGCTCAATATGTTAAAAAAACGGTTATTTTCCTTTTCGTTGTTTTTAAAGACTGTTTTCTTAGGTAGCCTGCTCTGGAACTTGCAATCCTCCTACTTCAGCCTCCTCCAGTACTCAGATTATACCACTGCACCCAATCCCAGTTTTTGCAAAAATATTAACAAGCTGATTTTCTAAAAGTCATATAGAAGGTCAGGATATGTACAGCTCAGTGATAAAGGTTTGCCTAGCCTGCAAAAGAGGCCCTGGGGTTTGATCTCCAGCACTGCAAAATAAAATTCCTATGGAAATGCAAAGGACGATAAACCAAAGCAATCTTTTGGAAAAAAAAAAAAAAGCTGCCTATAGCACTGAGGCTGAGACAGGAGGATCAACAAGAGTTCAAAGCCAGCTTGGATTACTTAGCAAATTTAAGGCCAGCCTGGGTTACAAAATAAACCTGAGTTTGATCTCCAGAACCATGTAAAGGTGTAAGGAGAGAACTGACTTTCCCAAGTTGTTCTCTGATCTCCACACATGGACCTAGGGACATACACAAAAATAAATAATGTTTTTTTTAAAAAAAATAAAAAGGGTGCTGGGTGTGATGATGCACACCTTTAATCCCACCACTTGGGAGGCAGAGGCAGGCAGATCTCTGTGAGTTCAAGGCCAGCCTGGTCTACATAGTGAGTTCCAGCTGGGGCTACAGGGAGACCCTGTCTCAAAAAGACCAAAAAAATAAAAAATAAAATAAATAAATAAAAATAAATAAAAAGGTAGAAAGACTTTCCTATGTAACAAGTTCTATTATAAAATTAAGACAGTATGGGAGTTTAGTCAGTGGAACAGATTAGTGCACCTAGACACAGACTTCTCAGTTCGTGACTGAGAGAGAGGCTATCTCTCTCAATCATGATGCTAGTCAATTGAATTTCCATGTGGATTGTTGGTTTGTTTCTTGAGAAATGTTCTTAACTAGATAACCCTGGCTGGCTTAGAACTCACTATGTCATCCAGGCTGGCCTTGAACTCGTAAAGATTCGCCTACCTCTGCCTCCTGAGTACTGGGATTAAGGCCTCCGTGCACTACCATGCCTGACCTGATTTTTTTTTTTTTTTAATTTTATGTGTATGAGTGTATTGTCTGCACGTATATAAGTGTACCATGTGCATTCAGTGCCTGCAGAGGCAAGAAGAGAGTGTCAGATCCCTGGAACTGGAGTTATGTTAGCTGCTGTGTAGGTGCTGGGAACTAAACCCAGATCCTCTGCAGGAGCAGTCAGTGCTCCTAACTACTGAGCCACCTCGCCCACCCCAATCCATATGGATTTTTTTAAAAAGGATCTTGACCCTTATCTCCTACCAAACACAAAAATCAATTCCAGATGAAGTACAGATTTCAATGTGAGGGTTTGAACAGTAAAGCTTTTGAGAGAAATATATGAACATCTTTATGACCTTAGAGTAGGTAAAAATTTCTCAAATAATGCTAAGCTAAATAGTTTCTGTTAAAACTAAGACTGTCTGCTGAGCTCAGTGGTAGTGCCCTTAGTCCCACTACTTGGGAGATGGCAGAGAATCACTTGGGCCTAGAAATTTGAAGCAGCTTAGGCAGTACAGCAAGACCCCAAGACTCCATCTCAGACAAAACAAAAATAACTGTCCTTCATTCAAAGACACCATCTTAACTAGGTAAGTAAACAACATACGCTGGGCTCCATGGTACCTGCCGATAACCTCAGCATTTCAGAGGCTGAAGCATGAGGACCAGGAATTTGAAGCCAGCCTGGGCTCCATGAGACCCTGTCTCAGCAAAACAAAATAAAGCAAATAAATCAACAACAACAACAGCAAAAGAAATAATAAAAAGTTAGCAGGGCATGGTGGCACATATCTATAATTCGAGGTACTTGGGAGATTAAGGCAGCAGGATTCCAGGTTCAAAGTCTGTGCAACTATGGCAGCTTGTCTGAAAAAGAATAAAAACACTAGCTATAGGAAATGACAGGCAACAACTAAAACAGCACTGACCCAAACCAAACCTACACACATGCACTGTATGACCGAAAAAAGCTCACCCGCCGGGTGTGGTGGCGCACGCCTGTAGTCCCAGCACTTGGGAGGCAGAGGCAGGTGGATCTCAGCCAGCCTGGTCTACATTGTTTTCTTTTTTTCCCTACTGTGCATAAACCTAAACTGGCCTCAAATTCAAGAATGCCAGTCTCCAAATGCTAGAATTATAAGCACTGTCACTGAACCTGGCTCACATATATCCATTAACCTAGCAGTTACCCAATTGCCCATCAATAGCAGAATAAAACAACTGTAACATATTCACTGAACAAAGAAGTATAAAGCAATGTAATAAATCTGATTTCACACAATAAAAAAAAAACAAGCTTCACAAACACAAAGTTGAACAAAAGAAGAGAAAACCAATGGAGGCTATCCAACATGATTCTAAGGACATAAAGTAGGAAAATGGTCAAAACTCATCTGTGCAGTCAAGGAACAGTGGCAAGTAGAGGCTAGATGGGAACATAAGAGAGTTTAGGGTCATCATGATGTGTTCAGATTTTTAAAACCAGTCAATACAATTAGCATATGTGGGTTTACCTATATGTATACTTCAAGAAAAAAGATTTTTAAAAAGTATAGGAAGCTGAGGTAGGAGAAACACTAGAGCCCAAGAGTTCAAGCCCAGCCTGGGTAACATATTGAGTCACTGTTCATATAAATAAAAGGTAGCTAGGAGCAGATGGCTAGCTGACAAAAGCTTGATTTTAGAACACTAGAGGAGTCTACAGCCAGTGTTGTGGCCTGAACAGCTGGTCCTGCCTCCCTTCCCTTTTTTTACTTTTTCTTTCTTCTCTTTCTTCCCTTTCTTTCTTTTGGCATATGTATGTGGTATACGCATACATCTGGGCACACATGTGTGCACATGCATGAGGAAGCTATAGATTGGCACTGAGTGTCTTCCTTAATCAATTTCCACCTTATATGCTGAGGCAGGGTCTCTCACTTAGACCCAGAGCTCATCAATTTGGCTAGCTTAGCTAGCCAGCTTGTCCTGGGGATCCTCGCCACCTCCCAAACACTGGGATTACAAGTGGGTTATCACACCTACCCAGCATTTATATGGGTGCTGGGATCCAAACTCAGGTCCTCATGTTTTCATGGCAAGTACCTTTTACCCACTGAGCCATCTTCTGAGCCCTCCTCCTTGAACTTGGTTGGCAGCCTTCCTGGCACTGCCCTCCTATCAGAACTCCAGTTAATGTTAGCCACATGTCTCTGTCACCCAGCAACCCTGGATGATTACAGTTTCCTCACTCTGTCTACTTGGATTGTCCCTAGCTACCAGCTCTAGGACTAGCATGGTGCTAAGCTATCAGCCAACCCAGAGACATGGTATGGACAGGGCTGAGAATTGGTCAAGAAGGAGGACCCAGCAGTGCCAAGGTGTCAGCCTGAGGCTGCTGGTACTGTTGTTTACCTACACAAGAAAAGATCCTGCCCAAAAAACAAGGCAGGAAGAGGAAACAAACAGAGAAATAGAAAGGAGAAAGAGAGGCAAGGGCAGAGAGATGGGTTAGTGGGTAAGGGCACTTGCCACCAAGTCTGAGAACCTGAGTTTAACCACCAGGACCCACATGGTGAAAGACAACTCCCAAAAGTTGTCCTCTGACCACCACATGCAAACCATGGCATGCACACACACATACACACACACAATAAACAAACAAGCTTTCCTTCTCCAGCCGCTATAGTGAGAGGAGCCACTATGTCTTCACATCTGCAATGGATGGTCAAGAATAACTGTTCCAGTTTCCTGACCAAGAGGAATAAACAGATGTACAGTACCAAGCCTAATAATCTGAAGGCCTGAAACTCCTTCCGCTATAACTGGCTGATTCATCATAAGATGGTAGGAGTGGAGCCCACAGTTGATGGCAAAGGGGTCGTGGTGGTCATGAAGTCATCAGGCCAGTGAAAGCCAGCCACCTATGTGAGGCCCACCATCAACAAGAACACACGGGCCACCTTCAGCAGCATCATGCATATGACCTACAAGAACAAGTACTGTCCTGACCTGTGCATGGCAGTCATCCGCAGAGCCAGCACCATCACGTGCAACCAGGAGCCTGTGGCCATCAAGAGGAAGCTTGACCTGACCCACTAAAAGCTCCTGAGCCCCATGCCCCAGAAGTAATAATGAGCCCACTGACTTTCTCAAAGAAATAAAAAAAAAAAGATAAAAATAAATTAAAATAAATTAAAAAAAAAAAAAAAAAACCTTAAAAAGAGAGGCAGCCTCTTAGGATAATATCCTTTAGGGAAAATTTTGGAGCACCTAGGTCTATAGTGCCTGCAGGTTACAACTTGGATACATACATAAGCCAGAGTTCCATCCTGCTTAGCCCAGCCAAGCTTACATTTATCATTTCTGTCATTTCTGATAAATGTACCCATCAACCTCCAGAGGCCTGTACAGACTAAGACCACAATGGCATTGTAATACCCCAAGCGGGCTGTAGCCACCAACATCACTCACACAGTGTAAGCTCCCAGTACTTTCCCAAAGCATTTGCAAATATCTGACAGCCACAGAGATGCTAACAGTGCCACACATGGTAGCTCACATCTGTAATCCCAGCATTCAGGAAGATGAGCCAGAAGGATCACCTTAAGTTTAAGGCCAGCCTGGGCTACACAGTAAGAACCTATCTCAACTATAAACAAAGAAAGAAATGCTGACAGAGATGAGGGATTAGCTATTCCTGCTTTCTTGATCATTCTACTGAACTAGTCTGGCAAAGACGTTGGAACCACCTAACTGGATGCTCTTGCTTTCACCATGAGACCCATGAGGTTCAAGGAGAAGCGGCAGCAGCCTAGATGTAGTCAGGGCCTGGAAAGGTTCTCAGAAAGGCCAGGCAGGCAATATTAGTTAAGAAAGCTGAAACCAGACATGGTAGTACATACCTATAATCCCAAACATTTAGGAGACTGAGGCAGGAAGATCACTGTAAATTCAAGGCCAGTTTTGGCTACATAATGAATCCTTGTCTCAAAAACCTAAAAAGAAAGAAACCCCAACACTACCTGAAGAAAGCACTGGCTGCTGGACGGGGAAAGTCAGCCTCATTTAAGGCTTAAGACTCTTGGAAGGTTGACCAGGCTCCAGAGGATGAATGCACATTGAAGGGCATTTGGGGACACAAATTTGACTCCACAGGCCTTAATACAACACACACACACACACACACACACACACACACACGCACGCACGCACGCACGCTCGCACGCACAGTTATACACATATTAGAGTACATGAAATTGGGTGGGGGTCAGATAGATGAGGGAATTAAAATATGATTAAAATGTATTCTATTAAATGAAATTTGAAAAAAGTCAATTTTTGAAAATTAAAAAAAAAAAATCTAGGGCTGGAGAGATGGCTCAGCGGTTAAGAGCACTGACTGCTCTTGCAGAGGACCCAGGTTTGATTCCCAGCACCCACATGGCAGCTATGAACCATCCTTAACTCCAGTTCCAGGGGAATACGAAGCCCTCTTCTGACCTCCTCAGCAATGCACAACACGGGTGCACTCACATACATGTAGGCAATACACTCATACACATAAAATAAAAACAATAAATTTTTTTTAAAAAAACTAAAAAGGAGTGATGGGGCGGGAGAGATGTCTCAGCAGTTAATGAGCATACTGCTCTTTCAGGGGACCTCTGTAAAGCATCCACATGCACATGTACATACCCACACACAGACACATGCATATACACAATTAAAAATAATTTTTTTAAAAGCTGGGTGTGATGGTGAATACCTTTAACCCCAGCACTTGGGAGGCAGAGGCAGGCATATGTCTATGAGTCCAAGGCCAGTCTGGGCTACATAGTGAGTTCCAGGCCAGCTGGGCTATAATTAGGAGACCCTGTCTCCAAAAAACCAAAAACCAAATACAAATATTTTTTTTAATTAAATGAGGGGGGAAGAGTGTTAATTTTATTTCAACTAAAAAAAAAAAAATATGTTGAACAGGGGATATAACTCAGTTGGTAGAACACTTGCCTAGCATGTGTGAGGCCTTGGGTTCAAACTCCAGTACCACAAAAAAAGTGTCAGCCCCTAAGAAAATACTCAAATCACATAGCTACCACCCCTCACCTTAGTTTTAAGCTGCCCAAGGTGTCTCATCACATGAAAGAGTCAAACCCAACCAGGTGTGGTGGTGCACACGTTTAGTCCCAGCACTCAGAAGGCAGAGGCAGGCGGATCTGAGTTCAAGGCCAGCCTGGTCTACATAGTGTGTTCAGGTCAGCTGGGACTACAGGGAGACCCTGTCTAAAAAAAGACAAAAAAAAAAAAAAAAAAAAAAAAAGAAAAAGAAAGAGTCAAATCCAAATTTCCTCTGGGCTCAATGACCTGGCTCTGTGGCCCCTTCTACCCCTTTCCCTCTTAGTCACTCAGGTTCTCCAAATATTAAATTTATCCTCATATGCTGGCCTTTTCCTTTGCTTAGCTCACAGCCTAGAATATTTCAAAATGTTCTTTCCTATGGCTAATTTTTTTTAAGGTTTTTTTTTTTTTTTTTTTTGGTCTTTTTGAGACAGGGTCTCCCTGTAGCCCAGCTGGCCTGGAACTCACTAAGTAGAAATTGGAGAGATGGCTCAGTGATTAAGAGAACTTGCTGCTCTTATGGATAGGACCCAAATTTTGTTCTCAGCACCCACATCATGTGACTCACAACTGCCTATAACTCTAGTTCCAGAGAGGCCTACATGCAAGTACCTGCACACAAAGGTGCACACACACACACCACATTTAAAAAAAAGAACTTAAGCCAGGTGTGGTGGCACACGCCTTTAATCATAGCACTTGTGAGGCAGAGGCAGGGGGATCTCTGTGAGTTTGAGGCCAGCCTCTGCTCAAATGCTTCTTCTCAGCCTCTTAGAGGACTTCCCTGACCACCCTGACTAAAACACAGCCCTTTCATGCTCCATCCATTACCCTGCTTTACTTCTTCAAAGCCCTTTCCACTATTGGACAGATACATTATTATCTTCTTTATTACTTCACATAAGAGGGCAGAGGCCTTGTCAGTCATATCCACAGCCTACCATATAGTCAAAGGCATTACTGAAGGAATTCCCACTTGAGCTGAAATACCACTTGCCACTTGGTGGAGAGTTGTGAGTGCTAAGTCACAAGTCACCAGTCACATGCTGCAGGTGCTCAGAGAGTTAACAGGCATTTGCTGAGCACAGTGGCAAGCCCCACCCAAGGCCTTTCTAGAACCCTGAGGAAACAGGAGGCATAATCCCTCCCCTGACTACAGGAAAGTCTTAGAGGTCAGGAAGCATCCAGTGTTTACCCAGCAACCCACAAACAAACCCAAAGGAGAGATCTGATATCGCATTGCTGCCACCCAAGCTGAAAACTGGGTCCAAATCAGTCTCACAAAACTGTGTCTTGGCAAACACCCTCTGTTATAGCTTCTCAGGACTTTGCCATCTGACCTGTTCTCCAGAATGAGACAGTTGCAACTCACACCTGCTCCAGCCTCCTGCCAGGGAGAACATTCTTTTCTGAGGCAGTTGAAAGTCTAAAGGAGCAGGTAGTGAAGGTGTCCCCTCCCCTTCTTCCTGCTTTGGGATCTCTGAGCCACCGTAGAGCACTTACCCACTAGGAGTTTGACATCTCGAACTGTAAAATCAGGGTCCGGCATCCTGAAGAAAGAGAAGCATAGATATTTGGTTAAAAAAACAGAAACAACAGAGCTAGACTCTACCCTAAGCCTAAGGGGAAGCCTTTTCTCCAAAAGGGTCCTTTTGTTCTTAGTTTGGGAATAAAAAATTAGCTAACCAGAGGCAAAGTGGTAGACCAGTAATACCTCAAGGGATATCACCCAGCATCATGGAGTCTCTTCCCCTACTGCAAGACACAAACCAAAGCTGAACCTCAGGAGAGGGTGACACCACACTCCTGCAAGGAAGACTAAAGTGTGGTGTCAAGAACAAAATGCCTGCTTTAAGTAGGGTTGGCAGCTCTCTTTATGGCTCTTTCTTCCTGTAGGAAATACTTTCCATACAGAGTTGTATAGAAGGTGGAAAGGACCCCTTTATAACCATAGGGGACGTACTTAAGAGACTGAAACAGGAAGATTGGCAGTTCCAGGTCACCTGGGCCATGTAGTGATACCCTGTTTCAAAAATTCCCCCCCCCAAAAAAATAAAGGGGGGCAAAAGGGCACAGCATGATGCCTTCACTGACTGTGGGTAAACTTGTGATTAATTAACAGATGCTAGCCAGGTGTGGTAGCATATGCCTATATATTCCAGTACTTGGGAAATGGAGGCAAGAGGATCAAGAGTTCAAGTCATCCTCCTCCATACAGCTATGTTTTTTCTTTAAACATTTATTTTTATTTTGTGTGTATGAGTGTTATGCCTGCATGTATGTAAGTGCACGCGTGTTGTGCAACGCCCGAGAACAGAAGAGGCTGTCAGATCCCCTGGAACTGGAGTTACAGACAGTTAGCTGCTATGTGGGTGCTGAGATTCGAACCCGGATCTGCTGCAGGAACAGCCAGTGTTCTTAACCGCTGAGCCATCTCTCCAGCCCCATAGCTATGTTTAAGGCCAGCCTAGACTACTTGAGATCCTCTCTCAATAAAACAAAACAAAATAGCTGGGCATGGTGGTGGTGGCTCATGCCTTTAATCCCAGCACTCGGGAGGCAGAGGCAGGTGGATCTCTGTGAGTTCAAGGCCAGCCTGGTCTACATAGTGAGATCCTATTTCAAAATAAATAAATGAAAGCAAAAATATGCTCAAAGTTTCACTCATCTTCTAAAAATGTCAATTGAGCAAGCAAGCAGCAGCCTAAAATGCCTTTCCTATCCTGCCCAAGGGGTGAGAACCTGTTCTTCCAGCCTGCCTCTATCTCTCCCCCACCTGGAGTGCTGGCAGATCTCAGCCAGAATGCAAGCCAGAGGCAGACTGAGAAAGGTAGGAAACATGCCCTTTATTGAAAGAGACCCAACTCCCACAGTGGGGGTATGTGGAAAACACACGTGTCCCAATGCCCTGGGTCTGGCCTACAGGCTGGCCAGTCATTCTACAACCCACATTCTGATTTAAGAGAGGAGGAGAGGTACAACGCTCAGTAGAAAGTTGCTATATGGAAATGGAGGTGGGGGATACTGCTTAAATATCCTGTCTTCTCTCCAAAATTCCTGAAAAAGATCCATTTGGGGACAGTTTTTCTCCTTGGTCAGGCCTTGAAAAAGTTCTTGGATCATAGGAAATGCTCCCTCACGGTAATGAGTGGTACGGAGAGGGCAGAAGAAACCCACCCCAAGCCACATAAACTGTTCGGAAGACCAGGGAAAGGAAGATTTGTTTCAGCGACTTACTTAATTCCTAGTCCGTCCTTTTCTCGAAATACCAGGGGAACCCTGAGAGCTTCTCTTTGTACGTACTCATAGTTGAAATCTGTTTGGATATTTGAATTAAAGCAAGTTGGTTAAGTTATTGAGGAGTAAAATGAACCACAACCCACTGGTGAAGGAAATAAAAATGACAAAGGCATACAGGCTAAATGTAGGCTCCAGCTATATAGTAAAAATTCCCTGGAAAATAACAAGGAGATAAATAAGGCAAAGCCAAAGATCAGCCATGCCCTCCATTGGCTTCTCTGCCTACTCACTCATTCTCTGCATGCCCCTCGGGTATGAACTTGTCAATGAACAGCCCAAGGCAAGCTAGGGAGACTTATAAAGAGCCCTATACTGAAAGAGCATCAGCTACTGCTGAGAAAGAGACAGACAAGCACATCCCAGGCTGAGTTCAGATAGTAAAGGGGCTGCAAACTGAAGCATGCCACCTGGGAGGATCTGAAGCCCCAAAGAAGAGGCTAGGGAGGAGGGCTCTCATTGTAGCTGAGCATCAGTGAAAATCTTATTGTAATATCCTGCATGGTGAAGGGGGGGGGAGTCGGTTTCCCTGGAAACTGTGTATTTGGTGCCAAAATAACTAGGGAACTGGGCACAGCTTTGTTGTCTTCCTATAGTGAAATTCTTCTGGAGCCATCACAATACTCGCTTCAGTTGGATAACCAGGAAGGGATGAGTTCCGGGTGGACTACTGAGGACAGCACAGAAAGCTCCCCCGACCCCAAATTTTTTCACAGAGCAGTTTTCTATCTGGGGTTTTGTATGATAGACACACTGCCCCCATATTCTTATCTAAAGCCCCTCCACCTTTGACTAGTTTCTTTCTTCCTCAATTCCCAAACCAGTAGCTCTGACCCAACAAGATACATCCTCCTGTCTCCCAAATCCTCAGGTAACAAACCCTAATGTACTAGGGCACAGGTCCTCTCTGGCTGATTAGAAAGAAGAGAGGAGTCCTGGAACCACTGGAGCCTCTTGGCCTCAGGGAAACAGTTCACCAGGGCAGCTTTGGGGGAGGAGGCCAAGGAAACTGGCTCAGAAGAGAGAAAGAACAAAACCGAGAGCCGGGAAAGCCCTGACCTCAGAGGCTCAGATCCCCAGGGGCTCCCAGTGAATGGGGAGGGGATTCCTACGGATTTAAAGGAAGAGAAGTTTAAGAAGCTTCTATTTTGAATTGAAGCTAAGGGTTTCTTCTGTTTTTCAGCTCCTCCCTCCAGTTTTGGGGCCAGATCTGCATTAAGGAGCAAAACCTTAACACCTTTGAAAGGAGCCAGGACAGAGGCTTTAAGGATGCCCTTTAGAATTCCTAGCTGGTAACCTTCCCTGCCCACACACCCCCAGTTACCCACCACCCACTCCCCCAGCTTCAGCTTCCTCAACTGGGCCTGAGAAAAAGCTCTGAAATCCTGAGCTGAGGATTCCTGACAAATGACTAGGAGAGTTTGCATATTGTTTTCTCATAGCCTCTGCCAAACTCAGTAAAGTGGGGGAAGAAAAGGAGAGGAATTAAAATCCCATTTATACAGAGAAAATGTAAATGCAGTTGGGGCTGGCACCCAGCTTTTGGGTGAAATTTCTTGGAAGAAATTCTTTCCTCCCCCAGAGCCCAGAGCCCAAAGCCCCAAGAGGCATGAGCACAAAAGAGAAACTTCAAAAATGCAAAGCCCGACAGTCTCCTCCAGGGCTAACTCCAGGCTCTAACCACTCAACCAGAACTCGGAGGGGGGACTCACTTCTGCTGTCAGCTTACTTCGAGGGCAGGGGTTTCCAAGGGGGAAGGGGGAACCCAAAATGGAAACTGAGGAATTGAAAGAAGACTCAAATATCTAAGGGGTGGGAGGGGGAAAGCCCATACTCCTGGGAAGGCCTGGGTAAGTGAAGGCCTCTCCCAAACCCCAATCTCACAGGCCAAGAGGGTTCTGGGACCAGAAGCCACACACAGGGCTTCCAGACTGTTGATTGGTTCAGGCTCCCAAAGCCTCACCCCTAACAAGAGCATCATCCCCACATCAAGGAAATACACCCAGCCATATTCCCAGTAGGACAGCTGGAGAGAAACCCAAGGCCAAGGGGTCCCGCTAAAACCCCAGCTTGCCCAACTTCTGCTCTACACTGTCTCCCACAAGGGACAGAGCTCTCAGCCTAAGGCATGGGAAGAGACCCTGTTTCCAAAGAGAAGCCCCCAAAGTTTTCCCTTCAAAGTGCCATGGTCTGTGATCTCACCTTTAGGCCTGAACCGGGAGTCACCCTATAACCTAAACTCCAGGATTCAAACTGTTGTGGTTGTCAGGCTTAGGGGGGGTTCGTGCCAACAACTCAAAGCCCACTTAGGTCCCTGCTCCAATCCAGCAGGGCTCACTAAGGGAGAAAGAAAGTGGCTCCACACACCCAAGGTTCTAGGGGGCATAACCCTAACAACCAAAGGCGCTCCCATCACCAGTTCCTAACTGTCTGGGTCCAGAATAACAGGGGTTTGTTTAGGAGGCTTCAAGCATAGAACTCCTCACCCAGACGTCCCAGAGGCGCCCGAAGCCAGGCTCCTGCCAGACGGCTGCACCTCTGGCAGCTCAAACAGCGCGACTGGCTGGGGAGGAGAAGGATGCTGCGCTCTCACCCTTCCTCTGTCCCACTGTCCCCGGGTCCCTCTAGGTCGGCTAGCCCTTTGGCAAAGATCACCCCGGTGCTGGTGGTGGGCACAGGCAGGGCCTAGGCCCACGCCAGGCCCGGCCCCCTTCCTGCCTGCCCTCCTCCCTCACCACCCCACCCCACCCCCCCAGTGCACGGTCTCGTTTCGTCACCGGATCCCCTGGAATGGGGGACGCGGGCGCGAAATACGAACCCAGCTACAAGCAGCTCCCTCCCCACGTGCGCGTGGCCCGCAGCACGGAGTGCAGTTCGGGGAGGGGGCACCTCACCTTTGCCCTCCATGGCATGCACGAAGTCCCCCTGGTACAGCTGGCTGCGTAGCTTCTCCTCCAGGCTGAAGCCACGGACGCTGACGATCTCCTCCACGTCCGACAAGTCCTCGTTCTCGTCGTATCTCTGGCGGTCAATCGGACGCTGCGGAGACCCAACCAGAGAACCCGGGACATTACTGAGAGGACTTGGGGTCTCCTCGCACCCTGGGCCCACCATGAACAGGTGCAGGAGCCGCGCGTCCACGGCACCCCACCATTGCAAGAGCAACTTTGCGCAAATGCCAAAGATGCTGAAAAGCAGAAAAGGGGCCAGCACCTCCAGGGCCCAGAGGCGCCCTACGCGAAGCACTCCCCTCCCGAATCTTTGGAAGCCATGGAAGTGATATCTGGGGGATTTCCTTCGCCCCCACCCCAGTGATGAGCTGAGCTTTGCCCACTGGACCCGGAGCCTGGTTATGTAACCCGCGAATGGGGCTCGGGGCACGAGCTGGAGGGCAGATGTAGGCCCCGAGAGAAGCCGCTATAGAGCCGGGCTCAGCAGTAACAGCAGCCCCGGCGGCCACCGCAGCAAAGCGGGGACGCCGGAACAACCGGCCGGCGGCATTTCTAAGGCTGGAGCCGCTCCCGAGCTATAAGGAAAGCTGGAAAGCCGAAATGGAAGGACTGAGACCCTAGCCGCCCCCGCCGCCCCACCGCTAAGACAAGAAGAGGGGGGCAGGGGAGGAGGGTAAAGGCTTGGGGGGTGAGAGGCAGCCGGCCCGCCACAAAGCTCCCATCGGAGACCCCCCCAAACGCACCAGCAGCTGCCTCATCTCCCCACAAGCGCGCGCGCACACTCACTTCCTAAGGAGACTCCCCCACCACTCCCCGCATCCCCCTGCCTCCTCCCTCCGCCGCCCAGAGCCGGGCCCCGCAGCCCCCCAGATCCCCGGCGAACCCCGAGCCAGCTCAGCCACCCTCCACGATAGCACGTCGCTATCCCCTCCCCACTTAGGCGTCTGAGACCCTGAGCCTCACAAGGGACTGGAGGAGTAAGCTGCTTGCTTCCTTTTGCATGCAATTTATTATTTTTTCCGGTCCGCTTGAAAAATACAGAAAAGAAAAGAAAGGCAGCAAGAAACAACCGAAAAAATAAACGATCATATACCAGATACAGTTTGGGGGGAGAAAAAAAAAAGCTACACACCAATCTTCTTCCAGAGTCTTTCTCTGCCTCCATTTTTTTAGGAGAGTTCACCAATTAATTGTCAACACTCCTGCCCCCTGCATTTTGGCGGAGGGGGGAAGGAGGGAAGACCAAAGAAAATAAACCAAAAAAATAAATAAATAGAGCAAGCCAGAGCCGATATCTACAAAGTTTTGCACCAACACTTAGGCAGATCCGTTTGCAAAGTCCTAGGAAACCATTTTCAGCAGTTGTGGGGGGGGAGGCGTCGACGTCATAATCCCCGGAACGTAAACATTGTTGCCGATCGCGCTCCGAGCCCGCGGCCCGGCTACTTGGGAAGGGGGGGCTCGAGAAGGGGGTGTCGGGGACGGCGGCCGGAGGAGGTGTGGGCGGGGAGGGAGCCCGAGAGGCACCGGGTGCCGTTAGCACCCTGGCATCGCTGTTTTGTTGTTGGGTCACGAGTGCGCCTCTGCACGCAGGCGCCGCTGCCGCCCGGGAGTTGTGTGCAGAGCTGACTTTTGGAGGGCTGAGTTGCTGGCGGCGGGCGCATCCCGGAGATGGCGGGGCAGGGCGGGAGGGAAGGCGAGAAGAGGGGGTGGGGAGAGAGGTGCAGATTTGCACGGATGGCCTCAGCGGGAGGCGCGGAAATGCAAGCGAGCCTGCTGGCGTGAAAGCCCCCGG
>NW_008343207.1:3503897-3520672 GCF_000622305.1 Nannospalax galili | reverse complement strand
CGCTGCCTCTCTTCCTACATCCATCCACCTTTCCTCATTACTTGGGCTGACAACCTAAATGCAAAGTATTTTGCATGTATAATCTTTTTTTCTGTTTTTGCTTTTCTACTGCACATCTTGGGGGAGGGGCGATCCTGCCCATACCCCCATCTATTTGCGAACCTGCCATATGGAGGAGGCATCTGAGGAGCTCAGAAGGAAATTAGTGCAGCTCTGTATCTGTGTAGACTGCATAACTTTTAAACTCCCAGGACTGAAATGATAATATGAATATGGACATACACACACACACACACACACACACACACGTACAGGAAATACAGCCAGACCAGAGCCTCTTCAGACTGCAGCTGACCGGAAGACTGCCTTTCATTCATTCATTCTGCCCGCCTCGGTGGAGTCCTTTACTAGGCGAACAGCCCTGAAACTGAAGTTGTCTTTTTTTTTTTTTTTAAGTTCTTGCGCTCGCCAAGAGAAGAAAAATCGATGCACAGGAGGGAAACACTCAGGGATTCGGGTTCAGCGGCTCTAATGCAAGCAGGCGAAAGGTAAGCCTTTTTTTTGCTTGGGGATTTAAAAGCGAGAACCTCCGTGCTTTCTGGGATGGCATGGGAAACTTAAGGAGCACCTTGATTAATCCTATGAAACTTCCTAGCAGAGCCAGAGGTACCCTCTATGAATATACACGGATTGTCAGATCCCAATACCTTTCTGTTCTCTTACGTAGTGCTTCCGACGACCCCCCGAATTGTCCTGTATATTTTAATTAACAAACCAGATCCGTTTTAGTTGTGAGAAAAGCTGGCCCTAAACTTTCTTCCCATCCTACCTCTGTGCAAGGCCTAATCACATAGCACCAGAGGTACCATGACAGACCTCCTAAATGCTCCTGGCATGTAGGAACACAGCATGGTTCTGCTTTTAATCCTGTGGATAAGTTAAAGCAGATCATTTTGCACATTGGGAAACTAAGGCTTTGAGAAATTATGAATCTGGATGGTTGTTCTACCTCTTTATCTAGTCCCCATATCAACAAGCACTCAGACAGATGTGGGAGGAAGTGGCTTTGACACTAGAGATCAGCTGTGAGCCATCTGCTCAGAACTGGTCACCCTAAAAGATGGCTTCTCCCTCCCTAACCTTAAAATTTCCCGTCATATCATTCTGTAGTCTTCCACCTGTTCCCAAAGGCTATTCTTTGAAGTTTGTTTTAATCCTTGGTCACTAGCTATAAAAGTCTGAAATAGGGATGAGGCTAGCCAACATCAAAATCTCCTGACAAACTGAAATCACCTACACTGGCTCAGCTGCATCCCACCAGCAACTTTTAGAATGAAAACTCTGCATTCCTCTGTTGAAAACCAGGGACCAGCTGGGGATGATGTAGTTCGGTGGTAGAGCATTTGACGAGCAAGAATGAGGCTGAGTTCCATACCCAGCACAAACACGGCCCCCCTCCCTCAAAAAAAAAAGGAAAAGTAAAAAGAACCATGGACCTTTTTATTTACTTCCCTTTTCTCATGAGAAACAGACAACCTTTTCAGTGAACTGTCTTGTTTTGTTATTCTGTTTTGTAAACAAGGAAACTGGGACTCAGAAAGGCAAAACCACTCATCCAAGATCACACAGCTTGCCTAGCTTGGCTATCATGTGCCTTTTCAAATATTCACCAGTTTTATTCCTGCTTCAAAATGAAGTAAACACGCTTAAAGGGGGTGCCTGGGCTGGAGATCAGTGAAAGAATAAGACAAAACTAGCAATTAGGAAACTTGATCTTTCTCCATCTTCCTGAGACTCTCCCTCCCCCCAGTGGCTTCATGGTGTTCCCCAAAGACTGGTGTTAGGAAAAGGTCTGATGTTAGCCATCAGTGTAAAAACGGTTAAGTCCATATATCACGTCAGTGGGGAGTTTCTGGCTTGTCAGAGTGGGAAGGGGTTGACTATTCACCTAATTTAATCCCCTCCCTTTACAAACCTCAAGGAAACCGCAAACCTGAGAGAAGAATGGGCAAGCCTAGGGTTTGTTCCCCTTTGACTCCCCCAGAACCCTACCCTGCCGCTGGGTCTAAGTGATCACTCCATAAACGTTGGGCCCTTGATGGATCACCTCCTCTAGCATATTTGCATTTTCTCTTTACCAGTAATTGGCAGATGAAAGGCTTTGTCCTCCAGTTGAAAGAATTCCAAGCATTCACTCCAAGTGGGGGGAAGAGGTTATTTTGGGCCAAAGGGGGAAGGGCAAGATCCTTGAGCTCCTACCTTGGCTGAGTGTCCCCTAGGAGCTAGTAGGTGAGAGGAGAAAGACTAAGGTGTTTATTCTAAAGATGAACTTCTCCTGCAGGAAAACACCGGGTCAGTTGTGTCAGAAACAAAATAATAATGACTTCCTGTACCCGCCTGCTTAGTCTTGTAAAGGCCCAGTCAAATCCTGCCTGTATTAGCCCCATTCTTTCGTGTCTTCCATACTCAAAGGCTAATTGAGCGGCTGTGTCCAAAGACAGAAAAGACAGAAGTCAGCTCCACTCATTCACACTGTGCTTGGCTGAGAGGCAGACCAATGGTTTCCTGAGAAGGCTGACACTGGATGGAGCCTCAAAAGCTAGAATTTCTGGCCTGTGAAGAAATGGAAACTGTTTTCAAACTCAGAATTATAATAGCTCCTGACTTTCCCCTTTTTAAAAAAAATTTATGTGTTATGAGTGTTTTGCCTGCAGGTATAGAACTGCACCACCTGTGTGCAGTGCTTGAAGAGGCCAGAAGGTGGTGTTGGATCCCCAGGAAGTGGAATTATGGATGGTTATTAGCCACCATGTGGGTCCTCTGCAAGAGCAACAAGGGCTCTTAACCTCTGAGCCATCTCTGCAGCCCCCTTGCTCCAGACTTCTAAGAACTTAATATGCCTTTGGGCAAAGCCTCTCACATTTGACATCTAGTTGAATCCCTGCCAAGGTCTTAGGCACAAAGGGCTATATCCCCTACTTCCCCTTCTATAGCTAAGGCTCAAAGAGATGTCAACTTACTTGGCCATGATAATGTAACAGCTACAGGATTTGAACCAGAGCCTTCAAGACTGACCCTGTAAGCCTGCCTACAAGACTATGCCATAGAATAGATATTAATATGAATATTATATACTGTGCTGTAAGTAACGGTTGCCCCTAGCTACATCTGGCTGTTGAGCCCTTGAAATATGGGCACTGGGAAGCCAGGTGTGGTGGCTCATGCCTTTAATCCCAGCACTCTTGAGGCAGGGGCAGAGGTAGGCAGATCTCTGGAGTTCAAGGCCAGCCTGGTCTACATAGCAAGTTCCTGGCCAGCTGGGGCTACAGGGAGACCCTATCTTAAAAAGACCAAAAAAAGAAAAAAATATGGACACTGGGATTAAGGAACTGATTTTGCATGCATGTGTTGTGTGTGTGTGTGTGTGTGTGTGTGTGTGTGTGTGTGTGTGTATAACCCAGCCACTCAGTTATGGTAACCAAACACGTGCTCTACTATTGAACTATACATGTAACCAAAAAATTTGAAGTTAAGCTGGGTGTGGTGATACATGCCTGGAGTCTGAGGTGTAGGATCACTTGTGCCTACCTAGGCAACATAAAAAGACCCTGTCTCAAAAAAAAAAAAATTAAGGGACTGGGCTACAGCTCAGTGATACAGCACTCGCCAAGCATATGCAAGGCCCTGAAGTCAGTCCCAGCATTGCAGACAGACAAACAAAAATCTTGAAACAGTGATGCCTCAGAGTATTTCCCACCATTTCTCTTAAGAGCCCAGGTGTGATTTGCCTCAGGGTCTCTGCAATCTACCTCCCAAAAACATTAGTGGAATAAATGCAGGGTCCTGGGAAGAAACATAGGTTTTATGGAAGAGGGTATCTGGTACAATGTGAATGTTTACACCTTAGCCTCAAAACACTTGCCCTGAGTGCCTGCCAGTAGCATGGCACTGTGTAGAAGGCTTTTTTTTTTGGGGGGGGGGGGGGGGTGTCAGTTAGATAAGATTGGTCCACCTGCCCAGATCTTATAAATAAACTTACGAAGGATGACATGAATAATTACTTCTGGCTATATATATTCTAGGAATAGACATATAATAAAACTGAAAACTTGAGCCAGGTGTGATAGCATAGTTCTTTAATGTCAGCATTTGGGAGACACAGACCAGGAGGATCAGGAGTTCCAGGCCAATCTGGGATTCATAGTGAGATCCTGTTACAAACAGAAAAACTGAAAACAGCTCTCCATTTGATCTTCAGCAGTGGAAAAAGAAAAATATATGCTTATATGGAATATAACAGAATTTTCTTTTTCTTTTTCTTTTTTTTTTTGGTCTTTTTGAGACAGGTTCTCCCTGTAGGCCTCAGCTGACCTGGAACTCGCTTTGTAGACCAGGCTGGCCTTGAACTCACAGAGATATGCCTACCTCTGCCTCCTGAGTGCTGGGAGTGCTAGGATTAGAGACATGAGCCACCATGCCCAGCATAACAGAATTTTCTTAAGGAAAAAAAAAGGGGGAGAAACATGAAAAGTTATTTTTTGGCAGACTGTGAAACTGTAATCACATGTATGAATGTTGCCTGATTTCACAACTGAGAGATTTAATTTCATTCTATATGTTGTAGTGCCTTTTCAATTTTGCACCATGGAGATGTGTTACCTACACAGAAATGAATTCCAGATCAGTGATATAGCTCTGGAATAGAGCATTTGTCTAGCTTGGGCCCTGGGTTCAAGCCACACTAACACACACACACACACACACACACACACACACACGAGAAGAGGCATCAAAATTAAATATAACAAAAAATTTTGTATATGCAGCACCTAGCATTGCCAAATCTTTAAAGTTTGATCAAATTTTGTATTTTGTAATTTAAATATAAACACTTTTTCTGATAAAGTGGTTGTTCTTAAATATCTCTTTTATTTTGTTTTTTGTCCTCGGTCCTCTCTTCATTAATGTTAAAAAAAAAAAAAGGAAGAACAAAACTATCCATACAAATGCCTGCCCTTGAGTATTTGAGAAAGATTCAATGTTCTACCTCGAATTCTGCTTTTTACAGTGTCTCTGCTTGTGCAAGCACTGGAAAGAACCTTTGAAATAACAGGTAAGTTAAAGGGTTAATGCCAGGAAGAGAGTCATAAAAGTTCAAAGATGCTTTCAAAACTTGCATCTTAAGAATTGATGGACAAGTGTGGTAGCCAATGGAAATAAAAAGCCAGGCAGTATTTCATCATGCTCAGTTGTCACTGGTTGATAATCTCTGAGGGATGGACAAGAAGGCTGGCAGTTAACCCCTTCAGGGACCACCGTCCCCTTTGCATTTATTTTATTTTGAAAGATGAAACAAACAAAGAGCCTACAAAAGTCTTCCAACCTTCTGGTGCTGTCTTTGGATCCAACCCCACAACTCCCAAGACAGGATTTCTCCTATCAAAGAGGAAAGATTTTGAACTTGTTTTTTTTAATGTTTTATTATTTTTATTTTATGTGTATGAGTGTATTGTCTGCATATATGTGAGTACACCTGTGTCGTGCAATGCCACAGAGGTCAGAAGAGGGCTTCGGATTCCCCTGGAACTGGAGTTAAGGACAGTTCATACATAGTCACCATGTGGGTGCTGGGAATTGAACCCAGGTCCTCTGCAAGAGCAGTCAGTGCTCTTAACCGCTGAGCCATCTCTCCAGCCCCATTTTTGAACTTTTTAAGACAAGGAATCAGATGACCTTACTGGGTAGGAGACCCGGGAAGAGTTCTGATTCACTTTTTGTGCTGTCAGAACATAGACCCATGTTGAAGACTTTTCCATTAATCTTGTAAAGTGATCAGTCACTGGGAGGATTGAATTGCACTTCCTGCCCAAAGATGTGGAGACAGATGACCTTTGCAGCAGCCCTCAGACCCCCAGTTCACAGCTGGAGTGAGGATGTGTCAGCATTTACTCTCCAGTTTCACTCTGCCCTTTGTTCAAAACTCAAACCCTTTGTGTTCAGGCTGCTGCAGGGGGTTTTGTAATTGTTGATGGAGGATTTTTGTGTTTTTTTTTTTTCAACCTCGCACTTCTTACAGCTTTTGAGAAACAAACTATCTCCAACTGCCTCAGAGGTAGAACTAGAATAGACATGGAAAATTTGGGGAGGCCACTTGGCCTTTTGACTATAACTAATGCCCCTTCCTAGGTTCCCTGAAGGCCAGCAAAGCACCAATTCATAATGCCTAATGCTTAGATGGTTCTGTTTTTAAAGAGAAGGGAGCTAGGGTTATAGCTTAGTGGTAAAGTGCTTGCCTATGGCACACAAGGTCCTAGGTTCAAATCCCTGCTACCACCAAAGGAAAAAAAGAAGCTTCTACATGCCTTGTCAGAGGTGTTATAGAACAGAAGCATTTATATAAACATTCTAAATCTTGATAGTGCAGTGAAGTAAGAGACACTGGACAATCAGTGATCCAGCCCGTTTTTTTAATCTGTGGAGTAGAGGTTATAATATGGAACACATTACACATAATATGGAACATATTATATGGAATATATGAGCCAATGTTATAAAAGGGCTGAGCCAATGATGTTGCTATTCAGATGAAGTTGATGTTCTGGGTTCCTTAACCATAATCATTTTGCTTTCTCCCAAGTTTAAGGCTCAGGAGGAAGGTGGCCACCCACGATGGATGGAACACCTCTTTCCCAGCCAGATTCCTTCTGCACCTGACCACACTGTTCTGGGTATTTGGAGTTCTTTTTTTTTTTTTTGTATTTTTGAGACAGGGTCTCCCTATAGTCCCAAGCTGACCTGGACTCACTATGTAGACCAGGTTGGCCTTGAACTCAAAGAGATCTGCCTGCCTCTGCCTCCCGAGTGCTGGGACTAAAGGTGTGCGCCACCACACCCGGCTGTTCTTTAAACCTGGTCTTACCTCTTCCAGGCCTTTGTACCTGCTAGTCCCTTCCTTCTGCATACTGTCCTGCCAGCTGCCTTTCCTCTAGCACTTCTGGAATCTAACTAGGTATCTTTCATCTCCTGCCACCTCCTAATGCTAATCACATTACTGTTGTCCCCAGGTATTCTCAAGAATCAGTTCCAGAACTCCAGCATATACCAATATGCAATGATGCTTCCAGTCCATTACATAAAATAGCAGCATAGTATTGACCTGGGTGTGGTGGCACATGCCTTTAATCCCTGCACTCTGGAGGTAGAGGCAGGTGGGCCTCTGTGAGTTCAGGCCAGCCAGGACTCTGTCTCAAAAAAAAAAAAGACATAGTTTTGTATAGAACCTCCATCTTCTCATCTTCCTGGTATTTAAATTACTTTCAGATTACAATATCGAAATGCTTTTAAATGCCATGTAAATAGTTGTTACCTTATAGTTGTATTGTTTAGGGATTAATGACAAGTGGGGAAAATTGAGGGTGGGGGAGAAAAAAATTTAAAACCTGTTTAATATGGAATTTTTTTATTCTCCCTCTCAATACTAGTTATTTAGTCTAGGACCTTGTCCAGGTTAGATAAATACTCTACCACTGAGCTACATTCTCACCCCTTAAACTTTTGAGGCCTCATTCCTCAGCCTCCCAAAATGCTGGGATTATAGGCCTGCATCTCTAGACCTAGCCAAGTATAACTCATTGTTATGTACTTTTAATTTTCACACTTTTATTTAATTATTATGTGTGAACGTTCATGATGGCATGAGTGTGAAGATAACTTGAAAGAGTCAATTCTCTCCTTCCACCATGTGGGTTGCAGAGATTGGATTTAGGTCATCACATTTAGTGCCAGGTGTTTTTAACCACTGAACCATCTTGCTAGCCCGTTTTGCTCTTTGTTGTCGATTCTTGGTTTGTTTTTATTTTGTTTTATTGAGGCAGGTTCTCACTATATAGCCCTACAGTTTACTTTGTAGAACCTGCTGGCCTTGAACTCACAGAGATCTGTCTGCCTTTGCCTCTTGAATGCTGGAATTAAAAGTGTGCACCATGATGTCTGGCTGCTGTTGTTTAAAGCAACTTTCAAAACAAAATGTGTGTGTGTTGTTAAGGATTGTTTTTTTTTTTTTTTGCTTTTTTGCTTTTTTTGTGACTAGTAATAATCAGATATATAGAGATTAGAGATGCATGTGCAAACATCTAAGTGTTAGTTGCATTAAAAATGAGTTTTCCTGGGCCAGGC
Source organism: Nannospalax galili (assembly GCF_000622305.1). Taxonomy (NCBI): domain Eukaryota; kingdom Metazoa; phylum Chordata; class Mammalia; order Rodentia; family Spalacidae; genus Nannospalax; species Nannospalax galili. The sequence continues at coordinate 3,512,497 of NW_008343207.1, read as the reverse complement.
GTGGTAGTGCACAATGAAATGGAGATCTTTTTAAAGGTTAAAATCTCATTCAATTTTATGTCTTACTGGACTTATACTCAGTTCAATATTGTATATCTGTATTAATTCAACTGTGTATGTTAGTCGAAACTCTGTATTTTAATAACGAAATGGAGATCTTTTAAAGGTTAAAACCTCATTCAATTTTATGTCTTATAGGGATTATACTGAGTACAGAATTGTATAACTGTAATAATTCAACTGTAAACCTAAAAATTTACAGCCAATTTTGAAAGAGATGCATCTTAGCCCTGGAAATTGTTATTGAATATGTCAATGCTGTTGTAATGAAATGCTTCTTCTAATTATATGGTTATTAAATAAATAATTTTTAAAACTTATCCTTATTTTATGCATATGAGTGTATTGCCTATATGTATGAGCCTGTGGCGTGCAATGCCCAAGGAGGTCAGAAAAGGACATCAGATCCCCTAGAACTGGAGTTACAGACAGTTGTTAGCCATCACGTGGATACTGAGAGTCACACCCAGATCCTCTGCAAGAGCAGTGAGTGCCCTGAACCACTGAGCCAACTCTCTAGACCATGTCTGTTTTGCCAGCACTGCATACATGCCTGGTGACCACAGAAGCCAGAAGAAAGCCTAGGATCCCTTCAAGTTAGAGATGGGTATAGACTGTCATATGGATACTGGGAGTCAAGCCCAGATTGAATTCTTATTTTTGCTGTTGTTATTATTGTTTTGAGGCAGGGTCTCCCTGTAGCCCCAGCTGACCTTGAACTCACAGAGATCTGCCTGCCTCTGCCTCCCCGGTGCTGGGATTAAAGTTGTAGACACTGCACCTGGCCAGATCAAATCTGGTTAAGAGCACTGGATGCTCTTTCAGAAGGCCCTGATTCAGTTCCCAGCACCCATACAGTAGTTAACAACTGTCTATAACTCCAGGTCCAGGGGATCTGGTGCCCTCTTCTGACTTCTGTGGGCATTGTACCACATGGGCACACTTACATACGTGCAGGCAAAACATTTTACACATAAAATTAATTAATTAAAATAACATTTTTCTCGGGAACTGGAGAGCTGGGCTCAGGGGTTAAGAACACTGGCTGCTTTTGCAAAGGACCTGGGTTCATTTTCCAGCACCCATATGGCAGCTAACAACTCTTAACTCCAGTTCCAGGGAATCTAAAACCCTCTTCTGGCCTCCACAAGCATTGCATGACATGGGTACACTTATATACAAGAAGGCAAAACACTCACACACAAAATAAAAATAAATCAAAAAAATTTTTATATATTTTCTAAGGCCAGAGATGTAGCTAAGTAGTGCTTAGCATGTATTAGGTCCTGCATTCAACCCCTAAAACAACAACAATAATAATAATGGAGCCTGGAGAGATGACTTAGTAGTTAAAAGCTCTTACTGCATAACCATAAATTCCTGAGTTTGGATCCCAGTGCCCACATCACAAACTAGGCATGTTCATACATACCTGTAATGCTGTTATGACACACAGCACTGTGTGACATAGAGACAGGAGGATCACTGCAGCTTACTGAAAACTATGAGTTTCAGGTTCAGAGAAAGACCCTGCCTCAGAGGAATAAGAGTGATAGAGGAGGACACCTATGCCCTCCCCTGGCCTTCATACATGCATGTGTCCAAGCATGCACACATAAACCACACACACACACATATAGTCCTACCTGTGAATGTTGAACCTGTGGCGGTGGAGAGTGCTGGCTCCTCTTGTTTCTGTTGTCAATAGATTATTCCCTCAGAGGAGCGACATCCTGCCCCACATGCCCAATTTATGTAGTGCTGGGGAGGAAAACCAGGGCTTTACGCATGCTAGACAAGCACTCAACCAACTGAGCTACACTCCCAACCCCTGCCTGACCCTTCTTTGATATACCTCCTACCTTCCACAGTACCTCCATGTATTTACTCTAAAACTACATGTGAAACGGAAGCCAATACACAGTCATTCCTCCCCAAGTCCTCAAACTACTCTCCCTTCTATGGTGCTGAGATTTTCTTTCCCTGGATAACTGCAATAGCCTGTGCAGGTGGTGTTTGACTTTTTTTTTTTTAATACTTTTATTTTATGTGTATTCATATATTGCCTGCATGTAGGTAAGTGCACCCATGTCGTGCAATGCCTGCAGAGGACAGAAGAGGCTGTTGGATCCCCTGGAACTGGAGTTGCAGACAGTTGTTAGCTGCCATGTGGGTGTTGGGATTTGAACCCCAGTCTTCTGCAAGAACAGCCAGTGTTCTTAACCACTGAACCATCTCTCCAGCCCCATAGTGTCTGACTTTTTAACCCCTCAAAATGCCATTCATTAATTTACCAATTGTTCATGTAGTACAACTTAGATTCACACATTGGAGCCTTTATAGAAAATCTTCCTGTGCACTTATTTCTGGCAGAGAGCAGTCTTTACCCCTGGATAGGATAGAATGTTCTAGGATGCTCTGAAAGAAGACAGTTGGTTCTCCCCAGCCCCAAGAGAAACTGTTAACCATCTAACATCTGCCTCTCATTAAGAGGAAAAATTCCTTGCAGAGACCAACCTTGTCCCTCTTATCAATTGCTTGTGTTTAGCCCCTAGGGCCTGTCTCATATACTATACACACATAAAATATAAATATATATTCAATGACTGGGTAAATTTCTCAACCCTAGAACATGTCTATTTTCAGCTCAGTCAACAAAAAGATACCTTTTTAAAGAAATTACAAATGTTTTTAGGGGCCCTCCTGACATGAATAACATGCTACAGTGTGGAGTGGGAGAAGAGGATGGTGTTCTGTGTCTAGCCAACTCTACAACCAGGGCTCCTAGCTTTGTTCTAGACTGCTGCTGTAGTTTACAAGATCCACAGGGCAGATTGAGTCACAGGCTACCTGCAGGCAGAGGACCAGTTTCATTGGGTACAACTGAAGCCTTCAAGTATGCCTTCTCCTTGGGGCTGGAGAGATGACTCATCGGTTAAGAGCACTGACTGCTCTTACAGAGGACCTGGGTTTGGTTCCCAGCACCCACATGGTGGCTACCAACCGTCCTTAACTCCAGTTCCAGGGGATCCAGTGCCCTAGCATTGCACAACATGGGAGCACTCACATACATGTAGGCAATACGTTCATATACATAAAATAAAAAAAATATATATATATATATATTTTAAAGTTAATGCCAACCTGGGCTACATAGCAAGACACTGACTCAGAAAAGACCAAAAAAAAAATCAAAATCCAACTGCAGCCCTTGTAACCAGAGATACAAGTTGGGAGCTCTGGCTCAGTCCTGTATGTACCAGGTATGTCACCAGCTGGAACAACCAACTTTACCTTCCTGGGACTCAGTTTCCTCACCTGTAGAAAGGTAATAGCAGACCCTATCAGACAGACTATGACCATGGATGAGATGCTAAATGTGAAGCATCCAGGAGAGTATCTGACACAAAGAGCAAGCACCCACATGATAGCTAACAACCATTCATAACTCCATTTCCAGGGATCCAACGCTGCCTTCTGGCTTTCCTGGGCATTTCACACATGTGGTGTACTTACATGCATGCAAAACACACAAAACAAAAATAAATTTTTTAGACTTTTTAAAAAAATTTACTTTTAGTGTCTGAGTGTTAACGCTTACATATGTATAAGTGCACCTATGTCATACAGTGCCCATGGAAGCCAGAGAGGGTGTCAGATCCTCTGGAAATGGAGTTATAGACAGTTTTCAGCTGCCATGTGGATGTTGGGAACCAAACTCAGCTCCTCTGCAAGAGCAGCCCGTATTCTTAACCGCTGAGCCATCTCTCCAGCACCAAAAATAATTTTAAAAAATATTTTTATTTTATGTGTATTCATGTATTGCCTACATGTAGGTAAGTGCACCCGTGTCGTGCAGTGCCCTAGGAGGACAGAAGAGGCTGTTGGATCCCTTGGAACTGGAGTTGGGGACAGTTGTTAGCTGTCATGTGGGTGCTGGGAATTGAACCCAGGTCTTCTGCAAGAACAACCAGTGTTCTTAACTGCTGAGCCATCTCTCCAGCCCCAAAAATAAATTTTTAAAAATTAAAAAATATCTTTAAAAAAACAATTGTGAATGGCTTAAGAGTTACCAATTACCTATGTGCCCGGTTTGGGTAATGCTTTTAGGGAGCTTACAACTTATGGGAGACAGTCCGTCCCAAGAGTTGCACAGAGAGATGGAACCTTGCAACCAGTAAGTATTGCAAAGGAGAGGAGAGAGACATGCTGAGGCTTGAACCCAGCTCTTCTCCAATGCTTGGTGGTCACTCTACCACTGCAGTCCATCCTCAATAGGAAAGACATGATACTTCTAGGTACGTAAGATAGGGGAGACTGACCCAGTCTGTGGTTGAGAAAGTCAGAGAATAACTATTCCAAAGAATTAATGCAGAGAGCTGAGCTCTGAGGGAGAGAAGAGCTTAGGTAAGTAGGCTGTGTATTGGGGACGTGCCCTCAACAGATGCTGAAATAGCTGATGCAAAGACCTTGTGATTAGGATGCACATGTGCTAAGGGAACTGAAAGAAGGCCCATCTGGCCTAAGGATGAGCTGAGGGTGGGGTCAGGGTGAAATAGACCAGAATCTAAGAAGGTTCTTGGGGAACTGAATGCTATCCAGTGAAATTCAAAGTGCATGTAGCCTAGGACCTCGCAGTCTTTAACTGGTAAGTACATTTAGAGAAACACTGCTAAATATGAGCAAGGCTGCACCTTAGCACCACTGTCTGCAACCCCAAGAGCATGTGAACTGGCTCAAATGCTCATCAGTGGGGCAGTGTGTGAACTACAAAACTTATCTTTGGGTTCCACAGAAAACAGCCTGAATGCCAGGTATAGTGGCACAAGGATAAGGAGTTTAAGGCCAGCCTTGGCTACTTGAGACTTCTCACAAGAGAAAAGGAAGTAGAAGCCTGGAGAGCTGGCTCAGCAGTTAAAAGCATTGGCCCCTCTTGCAGAAAACCCAGGTTCAGTTCCCAGCACCCACAGGGTAGCTAACAACTGTCTTTAACTCCAGTTCCAGGGGATCTGATGCCCTTTTGTGACCTCCACAGGTATTTCACAATCCAAGTGCACTTACATACATGCAGGTAATACACTGATACACATAAAATAAAAATAATAAAAACTTTTTTGTATAGAGGAGGAAAAAGAAACAGGCCTGTGTAAGGCTACCTTACTGTAGCACCTGGTACTTTGAAGTTTAAAGTGAGTAAAAGGGGGATGAGGTAAGAAAGGAAAGTGAGCCAATAGGAGGGTATTGAGGAGAGGCCATGTGTACAGAGACATTTAAGGCAGACTTCATCTGGTTCCTGGTCAAAGACTTGCCCTACTGCCCCATACTATATCCATTAAAAACTTCCCCAAATTCTCCTTTCTCAGAGCCCCATCACCTCATCCTTTCTGTCTCTAAATTTGGAGATCTCACATAAGTGGAATTGTAATATTGCTTTCTGAGGCTGGTTTATTTCACTTAGCACACCTTCAAGGACCATCATTGTTGTAGTGTGCCAGATTTACCTTTGTGTGTTTGAGACGGTCTGCCAGCTCAGGCTGTCAGACTCCCAAGTGCTGGTATTACAGGCGTACACTATATTTTGCTCAGCTTTCCTTTCTTTTTGAGACTGATACTCCATTATTTTGATATTTGGTTTGGGTTTTTCTAAAACATTAACCCAACCAGGCCAAGGTTGCTATTTTTTTTAAGATTTTTTTTAAAAATTTTAATTAATTTATTTTTTTATTTTATGTGTATGCGTGTATTGCCTGCATGTAGGTAAGTGCACCCATGTCGTGCAATGCCTGCAGAGGAAAGAAGAGACTGTCGGATCCTCTGGAACTAGAGTTACAGACAGTTGTTAGCTCCCAAGTGGGTGCTGGGATTTGAACCCAGGTCTTCTGCAGGAACAGTCAGTCTTACCCACTGACCCATCCCTCCAGCCGTAAAATTTTGTTGTTGTTGTTGTTCTATTTTATGTGTGTGTTTGTTGTTCTATTTTATGTGTGTGTTTGTCTACCTGAGTATATGTATGTGTACCATGTGTGTATAGGTTGCCCAAGGAGGCTAGAAGAGGGTGTCAGATTCCCTGGAATTGGAGCTACAAAGAGTGGTGAGCCCTCTGATGTGGTGATGGGAGCTGAACTCTTCTGGTCCCCTGCAGCAAGTGCTCTTAACTACTGAGCCACTTCTGCAGCACGTAGTTTGGGTTTTTTGAGACATGATCTTCCTCTCTTGCCTCACTATATAGCTCAGGCGTCTTTTGAACTCGTTATATAACCCAGGCTGACTTTAAAGTTGTAATTCTCCTGTAATTCTCAAGTGTTGACTGAGCCTTTCAAGCATGCATCTCTGCCCCCAGTCATTCCATTGTTAAGCCCAAACCTTTAGTTTCTCATCCATCCACTGATGGATGTGGTTCTACCTTTGTAGCTATTGATTGTAAATAGTACTTTCTTTCTTAAATTGATGGAGATATGTTTAGATCACATATGCGAATATGCTAATTTTTAAGTTTCAACCTTGTGATATTCTGAAATTTGTGATCTTCGTCCTAGTTTCCAGGCTTACAGCTTCAAAAATCCTTTGACTCACCAAAGTGATTTGTCTTTTTATATGGTAATGAGTTGTGAAGGCCAGCAGCCTCCCATTGACTTCAGAATGGGGGCTGGTGACCAGAAAGTCCAAAGCAGCCCCCCCACCCCAGGGTTGGGGACTTTCAGCCCCACCTGCTACCTCCAGAGGGGAGTGCCAAAGGTTAAATCAATCAACTAAATGACCAATGATTTAATCAATCATGAGTATGTAATAAAGTCACCACAAAAGCCAGGAGGGATCTCAGGGAGTTTAGCTGTTTGTGTGGCATGTTCCAGGCCCTGGTATTCATCTCTTGCACTGCAAAATAATAGCTCAAAAGGAAGATTCTAGAGAGTAGAATATCCAGAAGGCATGAAGAGGGGTCCCTTCCCCCAAGCCTTGCCCTATGCATCTCTTCATCCCTATTCTTTAAAAAAAAAAGTATTTTTATGTGTATAAGTGTATTGCCTGCATATATGTAAGTGTACCTGTTTCGTGCAATGCCCATGGAGAGCAGAAAAGGGCGTTCGGATCCCCTGGAACTGGACTCACAGAGTGAGTCCCATGTGAGTGCTGGGAATCAAACCGAGGTCCTCTGCAAGAGCAGCCAGTGCTCTTCATCAATGTGCCATCTCTCCTGCCCTATCCCTATCCTTTTTTGTTGTTTTAACTGAAACATCCTCCTGCTTACCGCACTGATTACATCTCAGAAAAACAAATCTGGGGGTGAATGTGGCATCCTGTGGAGAACTTCAGTCTTTGGTCACAGCCTTAAGACCTCTTGGTTTCCCCAGGCATGGTGCCACACACTTTAACCCCAGTATTGGGGAGGCAGAGGCAGGGATCTTTGTGAGTTCAAGGCCAGCTACATAGCTAGTTTCAGGCCAGCTGGTGATATAGGAGGACCCTGTCTCAAAAAGACAAAAAAAAAAAAGCTCTTGATTTCACAGCCCCCAAGTCAGACCCACATCTGCATTCTTTGTAATTTCCTTGAAAATTAACAGATGAATACAAGTGAATGTCCCCTGAATTTGTCAGGGCTGCTCTGGCAAATTAAGAGAGGTATGATAACCTTGGTTTGTAACGGGTCCTTCAGAACCACAGGTAAAACAACCTGAGTTGGCATTAGACTTAGGGCCAGTCTCAGAACCTGGGCCTTCACCTATGGGGTCTGAAATGATCTCCATGAAAATAGTCTGATTTTGTTTACTTTGTTGGGGTTTGCTGTTGTTGTTCTGTTTTGTTTTTTGTTTGTGGGGTTTTTTTGAGACAAGGTCTCTTAAATATTTTTATTATTTTTATTTTATGTGTATGCGTGTATTGCCTGTGTGTAGGTAAGTGTACCCGTGTCCTGCAATGCCCGAGAAGGACAGAAGAGGCTATCGGATCCCCTGGAACTGGAGTTACAGACAGTTGTTAGCTGCCATGTGGGTGCTGGGATTCGAACCCAGGTCTTCTGCAAGAACAACCAGTGTTCTTAACCACTGAGCCATCTCTCCAGCCCTGAGACAAGGTCTCTTATGTGACCCCTGCTGACCCAGAACTTGTGAAGTAGATCAGGCGGACCTTGAATTTGTAGCAATCCTCCTGTCTCTGCCTCTCGAAAGTGTTGGGATTACAGTGTATGCCATCACACCCATTTTGTTATTTTTCCTCTTTTTTGGTGCAATGGATTGAACCCAGAGCTTCACCCATGTTAAGCGTAGCTTCTACCTGTGAACTGTACCCTCACTAAGATAGTGTCACAGTTGAATTGTACTAGAGGACACCCAGCCCATGTCCCCTGTAGACTGACTGATTGTTTGGTACTAAGGAGAAATCCCCACATTTTTGGTGACCAGAGGTTACAGAGGTGTTTTATATTTCAAGAACCTAGGAGAAAATGAATGTTTCTTGCTGTGTTCTCAGAACTACAACATGTTCTTTATTTTCACATAGCACACAGTTGTACAACTTTCATTATTTTGCTTAATAATAATAACTCC
>NW_008343207.1:3503227-3503867 GCF_000622305.1 Nannospalax galili | reverse complement strand
TATATATATATATTTTTTTTCCCCCCAGTACTGGGGGTTGACTTTCATATATCTCAGGCCAGCACTCTATCAGTTGAGCTACAGTTCCCAACCTTTCTGTTTGTTTTTTGAGATAGAGTCCTATGTAACCCAGGCTGGCCTTTAATTCTGTGTAGCCAAGAATGACCTTGAACTCCCCATCCTTCTGCTTCTACTTCCCAAGTGCTGGCATTACCAGCAGGCACCATCAAGCCTAGGGCCAAAAAGTAATTCACTGACCCAGTTTTACTATGACAACTCTTTATTAGCTAGTTCTTACCAACCTAATCAGTACATTATTAAATGTTCTTTATAGATGCTCTAAACTGACATTTTACTGATAAGACCATAGTAAATAGCAATGTATAAATGAGTGATTTTTTTTCTCATTAAAAAAAAGATGAGCCAGGTGTGGTGGCTCATGCCTAAGTATCATGAGTGACAATTATCATCATGAGTTTGAAGCCAGTCTGGACTACAGAATGAAACCTTGTCTTTAAAAAAAAAAAAAAATATCTGGGCCAGGCGTGGTGGTACACGCCTTCAATCCCAGCACTTGGGAGGCAGAAGCAGGTGGATCTCTGTGAGTTCAAGGCCAGCCTGGTCTACATAGTGAGTTCCA